>NW_020172456.1:4000888-4050661 GCF_003031525.2 Neophocaena asiaeorientalis asiaeorientalis | reverse complement strand
AAAAAAAAAAGCCATGCTCATCCTTTTCTCAGGCTGCTAATGTGTGGGAAAGGGGCAAAGGGAGAAGGGGTTGAGCCAATCTGATAATTAAGCTGGGTCTGGACTTTGTTGTAGCTTTAATTAGATTAAATTCACCTCTGGCTGCAGATGTCTTGGGGCCAGGATGGGACCACCAGTAAGATTCTAAAGATCCTTTTGTGCAAAGAATTTTGAAAAACTTATATTCACCCCTATGAATTTGACACCTTCCTTCTGGTGAGATTGGAGTGATACTAACAAATATGGTTTTTTAATATTGTATAATGAAATATGTCAGCATTTGGAAGGTCTGCATCACTCAGTGAACCAGTATTCCTAAAGACTAATGCTTGATGTTACACAAATCTTGTATGGATACAAGATCCATTCAAAATGCAAGATAGACCAACAGAGTATGAAAAGCTCGTTGATTTGGTTTTAGATTCTACAATACTAACTTTTGGACTATACTACATGTTGAGTTTTGGTGAAGGTCAAAGAACTCTGAAAGGGACTTTAATCAGTCCCTCCCCATCCCCCAGCCTTCAGTGTCCCCATGCAATTGATGAAAGAGTTGATGGGTGGCTACAGATTCGTTCTATGCTGGGGCTTCTAAAATATCATACCAGCCCACATGCAGGTGTTAAAAGCTCGTCAGAAGTTTAGCTGGTAGTGCCTTAACCCCCATCTATGACACATTCCTCCTCCTCCCAGGGGCCATCCTGGCTAAAAGTGAAGAGCTTGTCACTTCCTGGGGTTATATTCATTTAGGTTTACTGTATGTCCTCGGCATTTTGTTAGGTTTGAAATAAGTATGATTTAGCAGCTTATTATTATTTTTCTTTATTTTTTTTTCTTTGCTGTACGCGGGCTTCTCACTGTTGTGGCCTCTCCCGTTGCGGAGCACAGGCTCCGGACGCGCAGGCTCAGCAGCCATGGCTCACGGGCCCAGCCGCTCCGCGGCATGTGGGATCCTCCCAAACCGGGGCAGGAACCCGCGTCCCCTGCAATGGCAGGCGGACTCTCAACCACCGCGCCACCAGGGAAGCCCAGCTTATTATTTTTTTAAGGTAAAAGTGACAGGCTCTTGAAACTTTCTACTTGCTCAGAAGCATAAGTCCAACAGAAACTTTTGAATGTTTTCTGTTTTTTTGCCTTTGATTTAACTACAAGATGGTGAATGCCGGAGCTATAATAAAATAGGGTTCTATTTCCTTATTTCTGAAAGTGGAGGGTAGGACTCCCCTTTGGGATCATGAGTTTTAGGAGTTCCAGAGGCCTGTCCAGTTCACTCTCACTCTCCCTTGAGCACCGTCTAGAACAAAAAAAAGGAAGCCACTATATTTATATGGATGGAAACCACGCTGAAAGACTGGGGAGAATGTTAGGACAGAAACAGGCAGTGTAAACAGAAAATCCTTTCTCTGAGATGGCCAGTGAAGAGTAGAAGAAGGTAGACTGATGGCTGCTTGTAGATCACACCTTCAATCTCTGAGATGATCGGCTCTAATGGAGGATCAGGAAGGAGGATTGAGCAGAAGACTGACTGCTTACAAGGGTAGATTATATAGGTGCCCCCTTCACTTGTGGATTGAAGAGGAGGAAAATCCATCCCTTTCCAGATAACCTGTTTTAGTCCTCAGCATAGAGCATTGCAATACAATTATAATAACCACTTGTGTACACTGTACATCAGGGCTTTTCTTTTTAGTAACTTGGAGCACTTTTGACCTCACAACAAATACTGTACTCATGACTAGATTGTGTTAACTTTGCAACACAGAATCCTCTGGTGGAAAATGGCCAAATTTATGTTTTCTATATACTAACTTAAAGAACTGTAGGGCAGCAGTGAAATGGAATTGTTTGGGAGGGGAATGAATAGCAATAATAGTAGTAATGGTGGTGGTGGTAGTATATTTTTGGAGCCCTTCCTATGTGCCTGTACTTTTCACTTGTGTTAGCTCTTTAATCCCCACAATAACCCTATGAAATAGGTACTATTATCATATCCCCATTTTACAGAAGAGGAAAGTTTAAGAATAATAAAGATAGAGAAGTTGGATGTAATAAAGGCTGCAGTAGTGTCTGTCTAGTCTCTCCTCATCCATTTGGTCTTTGTAGATGTGATCCCACCCCAGCTGCCCTGGGAAGGATTAGGAATGGGACACACAACACTCCATGAAGAATCACTCTGATTTTGTCCTTGGAAATACCCCCCAAAGCTAAGGGGGTTCCCCACCACATTTTATAATGACTCTCTGATCACATAGCTTCCTTATTCTGGCCAGCACTGCTTTGTAACAGCTCGTGGGAGTTCTTCTCTCATTTGTAGGATTTTGGGCATTTACAGCACCTTTCCAGCACTTACTGTGTGTCCCAACTACTTTGTTTGAGATTGAAAATTTATAGGCAAAGAAAATGTAGCCTCTGCCATCCTTGAATATCTGTACATTCCATAACGTGTAGTGGAATAAGTGCCATGGAAGTGGGTAGATACTCTTTCTTACCAAGAAATAGTAAGATTGTCCCCAGAAAGCACCTCCTTCATGGCCTTACAGTGTTTCTCATTAAAAGCACCATTGGCATTTTGAGAAGCACATATTTTCCTAGCACAGGGCTGGCTTTTCCTTATATTTTTTGACATTTGGCACACTTGACCTCTACCTATTAAATGTCAGTAATCCCCCACCCCCATTATTAGGACAATTGAAAGCGCACCCACACACTTGCCAACACCCTGAAGAGGACAAAGACGTCCTCGCACGTGGTCGCTCAGGTTTTGCTCAGACTGGGTGGAGGAAGCTGGGGAAGTGGACGCGGAATCACACTCTTTGTACAGCTGTCACATTCCTCCATCTCATCCCTACCGTACCATCTTGAGACATCACATTCCCGTGCCCCCTGCAGTGGAAGCACGGAGTCCTAACCACTGGACCACCAGGGAATTCCCCATTCTTGGGAAATCTTGACACGGAAAGCATATCTTTATGAAGAGGGCAACAGCCTGCTCAGGAGGTTTTGCTTTGCTAAAGACCCGTGCATTTTACAAATTTCCTTCGAGTTCCTTACAACCAACATCCATTTGATGGAACAGATATTAAACCAGAGAGAAAGACACAGCCCTTTAGTGTGTTTTGGCTAGAAGTTGGAGGGGTAGGGCATGCTGCAGGAAGGGCAGTGATGGTGAGAAACATTTAGCCCTGCAGTGCCACGGTGTAATACAGAAAGTAAGACAACGTTCTAATAAGAGGATGTGCGGTTTAGAAAAATTCGCCGTATTGTTGGCAGTGAGCTGCATATGTAGTCAGGACAAGACACAGCATAGTTCACTTTGAATCTTTGAATGTGAATCAGTTGTTAGACATCCAGAGCATTCCCACAGCTAACTCTTTTGAGTCTGTCTGTCCTACTCTAGAAATAATAAAAAAGTGTAAGAAGTTATTTATAGGGAACGTATACAATATTATATGTTAGTGTTGAGCAAAGAATAACATAACAACTAACTTTTATAGAGAATACTTGAATCTCAAAAGTTTGGTGGGAGTAGAAAATGTATTACTAGTAAACTAGAATGAACTGGGGTTCAAGAAAATGGAACGGAATTTTGGATGGAAATGGAAACTCATAGCTGCCATAGAAAGGACTATGTCAATATGTAATCTCAGGCAAAACCCAAGTGACGGTGCACCTGGTGTCCTCCGTGTCAATCATTACAACACTTGCATACTGTAAACCCCCAAAGCTTGTGCTTTAACCGTGAGATACCGTGGCCTGAGTAACACCCACTGGAATTCAAAGCAAGCAAGTTTCTCGTGGCACTGACCACACTGCCTTAGACAGCTGAGCACTCCTTCACCCAGCCAGTGTTGCACTGTAAAAATTCCTTCCTCTTTGCTAATAGCCTCCACTTGCTTAAGCAACTTCTTTCTGTGACTTGGAGACTACACTTATGTTACTGATGAGATTAAAAACAGCTTTCACTACAAAAGCTTATGTTGCTGCAGTCTGTTCAGTGTGTGTGCAGTTGGGCGAATAAACCTCCTCTATCCAAAGTCCCTCGTTTGATCTTCTCTTGCCCACTGTCCTGCCCCTTACACATCCACAGACCCCTGCTGAGGCTCTGTCCCTGGTCACCTCCAAATAAGGGGGCCTAGTTACAGACTCTGATTTCTGATTACAGCAAGAAGGCATTAAAGTAAATGCCTGCTAGGAATATTGGTTATTAAAGCAGTTTTTAGAAAATACAACCAACCTAGCTAGCCCGTGAGGTGAATTCTGATATAAGCTACATAGTTATATAAATCCTTAAATATCGAATCCCTAAGTCTGGATGGCCTCTTGTGGCTACAAACTTCTGTAACCAGCGAGCCAGGAATGGAAGCAGAATCACAACTGATGAATTTTCTAACCTTGGGCCCGGTTATCGTAAATAATAGTTTCATTCTAGATTCAAATTCCTGCCTTAATTGGTATGGAAATCTCAGGGTTATTCATCCAGGCAGTTCCTGCTGTATTATCTGTCTCTTCCGTGTGTTCATTGGATCAGCTCACTCCTGCCTTGAGCCCGCTTTTCATTTACACCTGAATACCTTGCTCCATTGCCTCGCCTTCCACTCAGAGCTCACTCGGTTCCCTTTGCTATTTGCTGTATCTTCAGTAAGCTTTTCTCTTCCCTCACTAATGAGAACAGAGATCATGGTTTCCTCTGGCCCCTCCCTTCTTAACCCCAGAAGTCCTATTTGACTCCCACTCAGCACTTCACTTTGTGAATAATATTAACATTTTATTCACATAGTCGGGTATTTATTTACATGTGATCCTTGGTCTCCACATTTCCTCACATCTCTAGAAGCCCCTTGGGAAAAATCATGTCTAATAACACGCACACTGAGACAATTCAAGAGGGATCACGGAAGATCAAATGTCATACTAAGAAAAAGTTAATAAGCAAGCTCTGAGCTCTTTGGTACCGTTCTCCAGGAAGATTAGCTGAATGTGTGTAATTGTGCAACTGAACTGTGGGAGCCAAACTGTGGGAGGAGGTGAGCAAGGGATGTGACATATCAGAGGTGAGATTATGTGAGTAGAAAACCTTTCATCCATGGACTTCAGAATATATTACACAGACTTTCCCTTAACTCCGTGTCTGGAAGTCTCTTTGAGAGAGGTAGAGAAACCAAAGCAGAGACCCAAGATGACCAAGCTATGAGAGAGACGGCCCCCCAGGCAAGAGAGGAGCATGGGCTTCTGGCCTCAGAAGACATCCCACTTTGCTCCCTCCCACAGGGCTCTGTTGAGGTCACAAGGACCCAGGCTGTTAATAACCAGGCAGCCGTAGGTCAGGACTCAGGAAGGTTCTGTGTAAACTCACCCCATGTGTTGTTGCATCTCTGCCACCAAAATGACCATTAACACCAAAGGATATTTACAAAGGGAAGAATAACACGATGATTTAAATCACTATGAATATGTCTCTTGAATTAGGCACTGTTTTATTTCTCTAAGCACCATTCACCAAGGTTTTGGGATAAGGTTGTTCACTATGACACTCTTTGTGTTTCTTCTATGTACTATTTTCTGGCCACTGTAACTCTAAAAGGAAAAAATCAAAAATACTAGGTAGTTAAAGAAGGTTCAGAGATGAATAGCCAAAATGTTAAGGAGATGGAAGGATTTCCAAATAAGACTGTTCTAAAAATAAATGGGGACCTTTTCAAAAAAACTGTGGTAAAATAATACATAATATAAAATTTACCATTTTTAAGTGTACAATTCAGTGGCATTTCATACGTTTACAGTGTTGTGCAACCGTCACCGCCATCCGTCTCCAAAACTTCTGTCATCATCCCAAGGTAAAACTCAACACCCATTAAACAATAACTCCCCATTCCCCTGTCTCCCCAGCCCCGGACAACCACCATTCTACTTTCTGTCTCCATGAATTTGACTATTCTAGGACAAATCATACAATATTTGCCCTTGTCTGGCTGGCTTATTTCACTTAGCATAATGTCTTCAATGTGTGTAGGCTAAATGCCAACCTGGCTGGGGACCCTGATGAGATGAATTCAGAATGAGGAAAAATGTATCTTCTCACACCAGTTATGTTATCCCATGATATGGGGACATAAGCTCAAATACAAACACTTATTTTAAAAATTTAGGTACTTCACTAATGGGTGGCCAAGAAAAACCAAGACTCTTGCACAATTCACCCCTATAATTTTGAAGTTGATGTTTAGATAAGATGCTTGTTCCTCTGTTCTTACCTTGAAAGAACCTACCATCCTTCATTTGAAGCTCTCTGGGCTCCTCTTGGAGGTCCTTTTGACAATCACAGGGGAGTGAGATTGCTATTTTAATTATTTAACATTCAACAGATATTTCTGTGTGCTGAGCACATGCCAAGCCTTATGGCAAAGCGCTAGGAATAGAATAGAGAGCAGAGCGGCCCGCCTTTGTCTTCATGGAGCTGCGATTTCATAGGCGGGTCAGATGATTTATCCCACAAACAGATTTGTAACTCCAAACTGCTTTCAGTTCTATAAAGGGAAAATAACTGAAATCTTTCTCTCCTTACTTTCATTGTTCACACAAGCATTCTAAGAAATCTTCTTTCTTTTCTCTTCAGGAGCCTCCAAACAGGTGGCTTTGCCTGGGAGGGAGAGGTAAAGAACAGCGCGTATAGCAAGGCTACAGGGATGATCCCGCAGCACAGGTGCCACTCCACAGTAGGCAGCTACCAACTCCATTTTGCCCTGCAACAACTTGAACAGCAAAAACTTCAGTCCCGGCAGCTTCTGGACCAGAGTCGAGCCCGGCACCAGGTAATTCAAGATAAGACTCTTCCATGTGCTAATATCTTCCTTCTGTTGGGTAAATTCTTTTTTTTTTCACGAGAAATGTGGGGATAGTTTCTCAAAAGTTTACCAATGCCACCATGGCTTGAATGGTTCATGGGGAATCTACCCACGGGGAAGAAATGTTCTGAATCCATACATTGGCTTTGTGGGAAAGTGATCTCGAACCAATTTTGACATTCTTTCTTTCATTTGAATGAATGTTCCTCCACAAAAATCTCTTTTGTAGTATTTACCCTTTCTGTTGCCTGATCTTAGTTCAGTAATTTCCCAAGGGTCTAATTCCCAGATACCTAAAAGCTAGCATTTTAAAGATTTTTTTCTAAATGTACTACTTCCTTGCCTTCATTGACTTGGTCTGTTTAAGCACACATTAATCCTTTATGGCCTATCAAGATTGTCAAGGAATAAATAACTTTCAAGTTCTTATAGGAAATGGTCTTAATCTAGGTCGTTGGTCTTCTGGTTTAACAGTTTGTACATAGAACAATGTATACAAAAATGTAACAATAGACACAAAAATTCTTGTTGTAGTGGAACTTACACTCTACTGAAATATTAATTCCCTACTCACTGTCTATAAAATGACAAACTCCTGAGTATATGTGTAAGGGAATTATATAAGTATATTGCACTAGCGAATCAGTATGGCCCCAATTACAGAGAAAGGATGACTTCACAAAAAAGTCAGGCCGTGAAGACTTAAATTTTTCCTGATGAGTCAGGATTATCATTAGAATCAGTTACCATGTTCTACATGTTCTGCTGGGCTGAATCCATACTGATTCTGTGAGCTTCCCTGATATTTGGTCGTGTGAAGAAATAGCTTATATCAGCTTGATCTCTTGTCATTTGCTCTTATGAAAATGTAGTGTGCATTAGTGTGTGCAAAATTAATATTCACTCAAAGGCTAAGGTAATGTTCCCAAGTTTATTTTTTTCTTCTATATAAAACAGTTATCATCATGGTCTCTCTCTTTGTTTTTTCAAATGCCGTCCAGGTCCAGAGAAATTTTAATTTTTTGCAGTGTCATTCACCACTTGATCATCTTATCTGTGATAGTATAATCTGTATATTATATTAATTCATTGGAATTGAGAAATCGTTAAGTGCAGGCATTTGTTTAAGGGTTTGTTTGTTTCTTTTAATATTTATTTATTTGGCTGCGCCAGGTCTTAGTTGTGGCATGCTGGATCTTCGTTGCAGCATGTGGGATCTTGTTCCAGGGACTGAACCCGGGCCGCCTATATTGGGAGCACGGAGTCTTAATCACTGCACCACCAGAGAAGTCCCCAGGCATTTGTGAAGTAGCTTTTTAGGTCATTTTTACTGGAGAAAAATCCAGACTTCTTATCTGTAAAGCATGGAATATAGCATCATCACACTGCCCTCTGCCATGTAGAAGTTTCCTTATTTAAATAGTCTTTGGGATAACGGAGGCCTTTAGGCCAGTTTGCAAACAAAAAACAAAAGAATTTTTTTTTTTTTTTTGGCCGTGCTGCACAGCTTGTGGGGATCTTAGTTCCCTGACCAGGGATCGGCAGTGAAAGCATGGAGTCGCAACCACTGGACCACCAGGGAATTCCCAAGAGCTTTATTTGGGGTCTTAAGGATTCCAATTCAGGAGACAGATTTGGGTAATACCAAAAGATTATTCCAAGGAAGAGAAAAAAGTCAGGGGCTTACAAAGGCAAAAGCCACAAGGTTGTTCAAGAATTATGATTGATCCTGATGCACGAAAGGAAATGTTTATCCTTAAAGGATAGGCAGTTATGAGTGATTTTAGGGTAAGGGTCCAATAAATAAATAGGCTATCACAAGTTATTTTAGAGTGTAAGGGTCCACTAAGTATCTTGAGTTTCTGGAACACTGGGCAGATGTTCTGGATTCCTATGTTAAGACAAGAAGTGGTCGAAGTTCAAATTCCATCCCTGCTGAGATGTGCAAAAGTCACACTTCCTCAGTGGCCTCCTGGCTCCATTTTAGAGAGCCCTCTTAGCAATAACAACTCCATTTAAATTTTTCTTCCGCAGTGTATCTTAGTTTTTTTTTCAATCTGTGTAAATTTCTTAAAACTTTTAAAACTTCTGAACCCCCTGCCATTCAGATTACTTAAGAATGTCAACTTAATCAGATGCTGGATAGTGGAAATATATATAGCCTTATTTCCCTTGTTTTGAGTATAATCTGTGGCTCTGATGCATCTAGACAGTCGGTCCCTTTTAATGCTTCCATACCTTGAAATGGTGGATGATTAAAGAAAAAAAAAAAGGAGGTGATTTGCAGAGCACTGAGGTTTTGAGGAAAGAGAGACAGTTTTGCTGATTTTCACTTTTAGAAACTGCTTCATTTATAAGTCCTTCTCATTCTTTTGATTAGCTTCCAGCAAGTCACATTCCTTTGAAAATTCAGAGTACTGCTATTCTTGTGTGGATTTTTTTTTTCACTGAGGATTATACTGATTGAGTTTCACTGAACTATGAAGTATATGGAAAATATGTTTTTTAGAATCTGTCAGAATGCCTGTTTTAGGGAGGAGTCAGCACTCCCAAGAAGGGAGTTATCTCGTGTCTTCTGGAGAGGGAACAGAAAATCTTTTATCATAATTTTATATATGTTTATAACATCATTTTATTTTTTCCCCCATTCTTCTAATCCACAGTTGACTTAGGTCAAAATGAGTAAGCGTGAAGTTTGGGACTGTGGGGGAGAGTGAAAGAAACGAAATTCTATTAGCTTGAAGAGTTTATAACTAATAAAATAGCAAATAAGATAGTAAGTCTTCTAACATGAAGAATAGTACCTTAGAGCGCTTTATTTCAGAGGACATTAAGAAACACTCCACAGAAGGAGCAAAGCCCTAATTAGATTTTTAAGCCTGTGTTTTTAACTCACCTTGTGACTGTGCTAGACCTGACCCTTATAATTACAACCAAATGATTGCTTGAAACATGGTTTGCCTTCTCAGGATGTCCTATATGTCTGTCCTTGGGTTAACCCCTTTAGATAGAGATGGTTTCTCTGATGAACTTCTTATGCTTTGGATTCAATTTTCTAAAGTGTAGGTAGCCATTGATATAACTAACAATTTGGTTAATTGCCTGTTTGAGAGCAGTGAGTAGAATTGAAATCTGATTTACCTAGTATCCATTCACAAGAGAGATGTGTTTATGGACCAGGACATTAAAAGGGGCCTTGTATTGTATTATATTGTATTGTATTATATTATATCATATCATATCATATCATATCATATCATATCATATCATACATGGACAGACAGTGCCTTTCATAGTGATCTCCTAAAAATATTGTTGGAAAAATAATCATGCAGCCTTTCTTGCATTACATGCAGAGGAAGTTCTCCATCCTTTCTGCACTTAGATAGCCAGCCTTTTTTAAATTTTTTAGATAGCTTTTTGTAGGTATTAATTTCAAGGAGGAAAACTCTGATTCAGGATATGAGTTTTGAAATGGGCATCTCTAACCATTCATGCAGTGTAAGCTTTGATCCTCATTTCTGTCTAGCATTTCACTCATAAATCTAGGAATTTTCATGTAGCGAATCACCCCTACAAAAGACTGGTCCTGTAGCATGGACCTGGGAGAGGAAAGTCACCTGGAGCCATTGGCGGAGGCTTCCAGGGCCAGAGGTACAAGGAAATGGGTGTGATCCAGTCCATTTGATAGAGAGCATGATAAACAAAATAAGACAAAATTGAAACTATGAGCTTTTACACACTGATGGGTAAAACTAGCAATTTAAAAAAAAATCGTTCTAAATCAGAGCAAGGGTCAGCAAGCTTTTTCTGTAAATGGTCATATAGTAAATACTTTAGGCCTTGCAGGCTGTACGTAGGGTCTGTAGTAACTACTCAGGTTTACCGTGGTAGAATGAAAACAACCATAGACAACGTGTAAATGAATGAGTGTGGCTGTTTTCCAATAAAACTTTATTTACAGAAAAGATGACAGGCTGGATTTGGCCTGCAAGCCGTAGTTTGCAGATCCTTGGCTTTGAGTAACAGAACCCCTTGGAGGGTCTCTTAAAACACCGATTGCTTCCCTGATTCCATTTCTGATTCAGTAGGTTTAGGATGGGCCTCAATTATTTCCAAGTTCCCAGATGATGCTAAGCCTTTTCTTCTGGGGCCCACACTTGGAGAAACATTAAGCTAGAGAGAAAGAGATTAGAAATGTCTCCCTTTTATTTGTCTTCTGTCTTTTGAAAGGGAGGCTGGATTTGTTAAAATTTAGTGTTGCCCTTATAAAATTTCAGGCAATCTTTTTTTTTCTATAGGAACTTTGTTTCCATCTTTTTCACTTCATCTACTACAGTTTCCTTATAAATAAAGTTTTCCAAACTTGAAAACTTCCTGTTCATTCTTCTTATCAGGGTACATTCTGCTCAGCAACCACTGCTCCCAGGATTCAAGTTTTATGATGGATGAGAGATAAGTAATGGGACAGATTCCTCCCTCTTTGTTTTAGTAAGAATAGCCAACTCTTAATAAGCACTTACTGTGGTCCAAGCACTATTCCAGGTGCCTTACATATATTAATTCATTTAAAATGAGTTCCAGGATAGTTGAGGAAATTGCAGGATCTTGGTATTCTAGGGATGGTACAGTGACTCTGTGTGTTGATACATCTGAATGTGTCTTCTCTCCGGTTTCCCTGATTGCTTCCCACTTCCTTCTCAGACTGGCTTCCTGCCCCTGAAGGAGCAGGATAAAAAAATTTTCTGTCAGCTGAATGGGGGGACTTTCTTGGGCAGCAGTGACTGCTGGTGACATCAGCATGAGTAGCTCTCCCTGCTGGGGTCTGTGAGGAGGGCTACACCGGCTCTGAGGCCTGACTGACCTGATTCTAATTGCCAACGCTGAGCTGATGTTATTCTTGGCCCAGGGCAGAGCGATTACTCAGTAGTTTCTGTTAAAGTGATCCTTTGTTAAACCTCTGCTCTCAACCCCCATCTCCTGCCCTCCCACTCTCTTCTCTACCTACTCCAGACTGGAAAAAGCCCCAAAAGCAGAAAAATTAAGGATATTTTGATGGCCAAGGAAGAACTGCTGAAATTTCTTTTAACAACAAAGGGGGAGAGAGGGGATTTTAAGTACATCTTAATTTTTCACTGGTTTCCAAAGCCCTTCAATTTTTAGTAGACTTAATTTTCAACATCGTAAGGTAACTCAAGGTAGAAAAAACCGTGCATCTTCAGTTCCTCTAATCCTTCCACTCTGTCTGTGCTTTACTTCCCCCATCCCAAGATGGCCAATTTCGCCAGACTAACCCAGATTCGGTGAGGGGCAACAGAGACTAATGTCCCCAGACAAGCAGGGCAGGGGGGACAGCTCAGTGTTCACCTGAAGGGGCCTTTCCGTACAATAGCAACATCTTGAGGGCCAAGTGTAACGAGCTTTTTGCTAACGGCCAGTGTGTGTGTGTGTGTGTGTGTGTGTGTGTGTGTGTGTGTGTGTGTCAGCGTAGTCTCGCAGGTGTGGAAAGGATTCCCGTATAAACCCAGCCAAGTCTTGTTATTCTGCTCCTAAAAGTTCATTGCATGTGTCTAGAAAAATTCTGCCCCACCTGCAGCAGTGAATACTGTTTCTCCAGGCCTTCAGCTGCTGTGTGTTTGTGTTGTAGGGGAGGGGAAAGAAAGAGAAATTCAGCAGGCGCCGGGCTTTTCCAGGCAGCCAGCAATAACACGCTAGCCCCTTTCAGGCGTAGCTCCTGGAGCAGGTTGACTTGAACGTCCTAACATACTGCTGCTCTGTTTTTTTGTTTTCATTTGGTTTTGGCGTCTTTTGTTCAATTTTATATTTCCTTCTGACCTGTATCAGAAATTCATATAACACTTAGTTTATAGCTTGTTTATGATAATGATTTTCTTAGAACCATTTGATTTAGCAGATTTTGCCAAGCCAAACTCTTTTCTTCTTACCTAATGAAAGACATTGAAGATACGTGAAATAATACATGTAAAACTACATTCAGCTGTTCAGAAATAGGCACTGTGGGCAGGCTTTGCAGTCAGATAATCCTGTTTAAACCTGAGCCCATAACCTGCGGCAGGTTATCTGAACTTCCTTGAACCTCGGTTTCTTTATCTCTAATATGGTGATGATAATGTATATCTGTGGGTTTTCATGAGGATTATATTCCTCAGGGTGTTACCATGTGCCAAGCACTGAACCTGGAGTGGTATTCGTGTTATCACAGTGAATCTTCACAGCTGCCCTCTTATTAGCCCCATTTTCCAGATATAAAAACAGAGCATCACTTATGTGACTTCCCCAGGCTCACAAAAGTAATAAATGGAAGAGCTGGTGTTTTTGAACCCAGGGGTGTCAGCCTCCGGCATCCTAGCTCTTGGCTATCATGCGCTATACCATCTCTCTGACAATATTCAGGCGTTCAATAACTAATAGTTATATGTATTGTTACATACATTTTATTTTTATTTATTATTATTATTTTTTTAATTTATGTATTTATTTAGTTTTGGCTGCGTTGGGTCTTCCTTGCTGCGTGCGTGCTTTCTCTAGTTGTGGTGAACGGGGGCTACTCTTCGTTGCGGTTCGCAAGTTTCTCATTGCGGTGGCTTTTGTTTTTGCGGAGCATGGGCTCTAGGCACGCGGGCTTCAGTAGCTGTGGCTTGCAGGCTCTAGAGCACAGGCTCAGTAATTGTGGCGCACGGGCTTTGTTGCTCCTCAGCATGTGGGAACTTCCCGGACCAGGGCTTGAACCCTTGTCCTCTGCATTGGCAGGCGGATTCTTAACCACTGCGCCACCAGGGAAGCCCTATATACATTTTAAATTGTAATTCATGCGTTCGACAAGTACATCGACAAGTACATATTGACACCTATAAAACTGTATTTGAAAAGTTAATCTCAGGTATCTTAACTAGTCTCCTACTAGTCAGATACACTGTTGCAAAAGAAAAGGTTTACTAAACTTTTATCCCAGTTACCTCAAATTCTTAAGGAGATGTCTTAATAAGGTCTTCCAGGACTTAAAACTCTTAGAAATGCCCATACTCTATGCTCCCTTGTGCTTTTATTATTTAGGAGCAGTGTCAGGAACCACTGAGTCTTGCAGAATCCTGAAATATGTTCTAGAAGTTTGGAGATTCAGGGCATGTGTGTGGGTTGTTATTGATAACATAGGAATTATCTCTTCAATAATCACTTCATCCTTCCAACCCTGTTGTTGTCATTGGTCATACTGTTTAATTTTGTTTCTACGATGGTGTTTTTGAGAATACTGTCAGGAAACACCACAGGTGTCTACCAATGTGAATAACACAGATTGACACTTTTGCATGATTAATATTATGCTTGCTTTTTCAATACCATAGAAATCTGATTTTTTTTTAATTTATTTTTGGCTGCATCGGGTCTTAGTTGCAGAGTGCGGGCTTCTCTCTAGTTGTGGTGCGCAGGCCCTAGAGCGCGTGGTCTCAATAGTTGCAGCATGCGGGCCTAGTTGCACCGCAGCATGTGGGATCTTAGTTCCCCAACCAGGGATCGAACCCTGCATTGGAAGGCAGATTCTTAACCACTGGACCACCAGGGAAGTCCCCAGAAATCTGATTCTTAATGCATTATTTCAATATAAACATCAGTTCATTATGCTGATTCCTTACTACTAGTAGTAGAAGTCCCCTGGTTACCACCAGGGTGTTTTCTAAGCTGTTGCTAGAGTAGGGTCTCTCTGGAATCTTGGAGGGAGGAAGGTGAAGGCAGTGAAATGGGTGTACAGTGAGTGCCTCTTGTATGCTAGATATAGTATTATATCCATTCCACTGATGAGGAAACTGTTGCTCAGAAAGTTTAAGTAACTTACACAAGGTTGCCCAGCTGGCTTATTGCAGTTGTAATAGCTAAGCCAGGTCAGAGGCTTCCAAAGCCCTATTCCACTCTACCTCCCTCACCCTTGAGTAAGTGACTCTTCATTTTCTTCTTGTTTCATACATTTATCATCAGTCAGATAAGACATTCCAATTTTATTGTTGCTGCTGCTATACACCCATACACACAAGTATAAAAGAAAAGGTCAACACAATGAATCAAAATTCAGAACTCCACTTGGTTGTAGGTTTGTTAAGAGGCAGCTCTTCACCTACCAGCTGCTTGGGATCGACCTTGTTTGTTGTATATCCTTAAAATGTGGTTTTGCTACAGCTGCCTGGTGGCCAGTTTCATTCCCTCCCCTCACTCTGTGACCTGTGGCTTTTTTCTGTTCGTCTGTGGGCATATGAGGGACTCACAGCAGTAACTTTGCGTGAGATGATGAAAGACCTCATCTTTAAATGTAAAGAACCCCACCCATCTGCAATGGATGCAGCCACAGGAAGAAACTTAACAGGTATATATGACAGCAAAGTCTGTGTAAGATGAACAACAGGTCAATATGTGATATTCTGAGCCAAATAAAACAAACTAAACATTTGAAGACAAAGACAAGTTAGATATTTATAAACTCTGAATTTAAAGTTGTAAAGAACTCAGAGATTGCCTTGTCTAATTATTTTATTTTACTTATCAGACGATGTAAGACACAAACATTATTAGGAGAACAAGGGCCTTACTAAAACTACTAGTAAGTAAAAGATAAAAGAGACAATTGAAAATGAGGCTATGAGTTATTTTTTATTTTTAACCAATTGAACTCTCAATCTGGGGTCATTGCTGATCTTTTGAAGTTACCTTTATTTATATATTATACACGCACAGACTCACATACGCATACACTTACATATTTTTACTTTCAAAAGAAGTAACAAAGATTTGCTTACACACAAATTTTTTTCAACCTGTTCTTCCTGGAGTAAAGTGAGGGAAATCTCTGTCTTTTAAATGTGTCTGGTGAAAATTGGACACATTGCTAAGTTTGCTTTAGATTTGCTTTGGAAGGGAGATTTGATTTCAGTGGATTTGCTTTAAAAAGGGAGTCAGCATAGCATAAATGAGGAAGGCAATGTAGTACAGTAGGGCTGTGAAATCAGACCCCTCCGACCACTTGGATCTCACTTACTACTTGGTAGCTTTGCCATCATGGACAAATTACGGAACCTTTTTGTGCTCTGGTTGCTTCTTCTGTGTATGGAGGTGATGATGGGACCCACCTCAAATGATTGGGAACATGCTATAACATGTAAAGCACTTAGAGCAATGCTAACCATGATAAAAGCTCAATAAAAATTCATTTCTCTTATTATTATGTATTACTTTTTTTCCATTGTGGTAAAAAACACATAACATAAATTTACCCTCTTAACAATTTTTGTGAATTGTACAGTATTGTTAACTATAGGCACATCGTTGTACAACAGATTACTAAAACTTTTACATCTTGCATGACTGAGTCTCTGTATGCATTGAACAGCTCCGTTTTCCCCTCCCCTCAGCCCGTGGCATCCACCATTCTGCTTTGTGTTTCTATGAGTTTGATTGCTTTAGATACCTCATATCAGTGGAATCATGTTGTATTTGTTTTTTAGTGGCTGGTTTATTTCACTTAGCATAATGTCCTGAAGTTTCATCCATTGTAACTTATGCAGGATTTCTTTCTTTTTTAAGGCTGAATGATGCTCTATCACATGTATATACATTTTCTTTATCCATTCATCAGTTGATGGACATTTAGATTGCTTCCACATCTTAGCTATTGCATTATAATTTCAATTTGGGGTTTTAGTTAAACCCCCTGTGCCAGAAGCAGAAATTGGTTTAAATGATATTCAAGAAGGTGGTTTAAGAGAAGTTCAAGGCTCGTAAAATATTAATTAGCTACACCTTTTTAAACTAATATTTACTTGTTTGGACAGCTGAAAATTTTAGCAAATTAATTTCACAATTGCTAGAGAGAGATGTGAGGAGAAAGAATGATTAATAGTACCATGGCAAAACGATTAAAAGAATATGTTTGTCCAAAGGCATAAATGTCTTATAAACGTTAAAAAAAGAGAGAGAGAAACAGCATTAGCATCAAATTATGAGCCAGCTTTCCATGGGACACGTAGTATGTCCTTATAATAATCAAGGAAAGGTAAGGGAATTATTCTCCCAAACATACTGACAGAAATGTATTTTGTACAGCCTTTACAGAGGGCAATTTGAGAATATGTATAAAAAAGACAAAGAAGAAGCAGCCTTCTGATCTAGCCCTTCTACTTCAAGGAAATGATCTGGTATATGTCAAAAGATATAAAAAATAACATGATGTTTATCACAACAGTATTCTTAAATAGCAAAATAAACTGGTGACAGCCTTAGTATGTGTGTGGTTTCACAATGGAAGTATAAGATTTTAGGGGGCCTACTTTTTCCCACTTAAAAATGTTTTAGGAACTTATTTCCTTAATATAGATCTACTACAAATATAGATCTACTGTGTCAGTTTATAGCATTCTACTATTGGTGATTGGTTAAGTAAATTATGATAAACCATGATAGAAAATACACAGCCATTAAAAACAATCATCTAGATCTACCCTTATATATATGAAAAAATGCTCAAGATAGATATTTGAATGAAAAAAAAGTCTCCAAAACATCAGATATCATATACCATTTTCGTAAGCCCATGGAAATGCATGTATATACAAAGAAAATAAGTGACTATACACAGAAAAAAGTCTAAATGTTACCAGAGGGTATCTCTGAGAGTAGAATTCGAAATGACTTTTTTTTTTTTGCGGTACGCGGGTCCCTCACCGTCGTGGCCTCTCCCATTGCGGAGCACAGGCTCCGGACGCGCAGGCTCAGCGGTCATGGCTCATGGGCCCAGCCGCTCCGTAGCATGTGGGATCTTCCTGGACCGGGTCGTGAACCCGTGTCCCCTGCATCAGCAGGTGGACTCTCAACCACTGCGCCACTAGGGAAGCCCCGAAATGACTTTTAAAACTTTTCCTTTTTCTAATGAACGTGTTTCAAAAAAACAAAAAACCTTTGGTCTGCCAAATATTGCTGGGCATTGTGGGAGAAAGAAATAGAAAGCAAAGCAGAGTCTACAGTCATAGGAGTCTAAATTTGCCATCAGACTATGAGCCTCTACCGATGTATGACTATTAGTCAGTTCTGTTGTCAGAATGGGGGGTGGGCCTGTAGTGAGGAAATGTCATCCATGTGATGTCTTAGGGCTAGTTTCACTGGGTTTTCTGATCATGGGCTGCAGCCCTGGCCTTAGCCAGCTGCCTCATAGTTGGACTTCTTTGGTTGTAACACACACCTAGCCCAAGATCTGTTCAAGTGTCTCAATGCTATTGAAAACCCAACTCAGAGACACTGCTGGTATCTTTGGTTTGCGTACATGCAGGAGTCTGAGGCATGTAAGTATATTTGAGTATCTGTTTTTAATGGCCTGCATTGTTTCTCAGATGTTAGAAGGTACAGTTGATTTAGGGGCTGCCTGAAGCACAGTGTTTTCAGTTGGTTGGTGAATAATAGTTTCTTCTAAATTGTTCTGTCCACGTAAGCACCTGTATTCACATCCTTTAGAATAGGTGATTTGCACTAGTAAGAGCCTTCTTTCCTAGTTGCTATAGGAGAAGTAGCTTCTTCATTTGTTTTAGAAGTGGAAGGGAATGCCAGAGGACTTCCAATCTCTTTGGCATCTCAGAGTCCTGTCTCAGGTGCTTGTGTCATCAGTCTCTCTGTGTATGAACGGGAGCATCTTCAGGGTTTCTGCCCCATCCCTGTCGAGGTCCTAGCATTGCCCAGTGCCTTGTTGCAGTACCGGAAGTTGTATTCTTTCTCTTGCTCGGCTTTCAATCTTGTTCCAGCTGACAAACATTGTGAATGGAAGACAGCCAAGAACTGCATGCAGGGTGGGACAAAGGCCTTTTGGAAGCTTGCTTTTGCCAAAATAGAAACAGCTACCCTCACCCTCACCCTGGCCCCGAGCTTTTTACAGCATCATATGGTTGCACAAAAGACGAAATGTGTTCTTTGCATTGAACAGCTCTCGGCCTGGTTGTAGTAGGATGAGTGCTTAGCATCTTACCCGCTCAGGAAGATATACCATCCCAGTACTTGAGCTGCCAGAACTAGAAGTGGCTTTGTATGCTATGTAATGGGAACTTTATCCAAGTTACAATAAAAATCTCATATGGGGAGAATAATGCCCCAAATATTTGCTCTTCTGATATCAGAGTAAAAGGGGTACAAAGAGACATTAACCCCGCTCAATAGAGATTAACATTTACCTGCTTCATCCCCCTTAATTTTCAAAAAAATGAATTAGAGAGTTATTGATATTTCACTGCAGGGAGGCATCCAGCTCTACTCCATCACCAAGAAGCCTGAGTAAAGGCTAAAAGGGGTGTTTCTCTGGAAGGAATTAAAACACACACACACACACACACACACACACACACACACACACACACACACACACACTCTCTCTCTCTCTCTCTCTCTCTCTCTCTCTCTCTCTCTCTCTCTCTCTCCCAGAATTTAATCTCTGAACAGTGTTATCTTTCTAGTAAGAGAGCTCAGATCTTGCTTCCCTGTGACCTTCCAAGTTTCAGTCTGTGTTCTGTCTATCAGAAATTCCTCTTTCCCACCCACGAGTACCCTTCTGTTGTGGGAGAAGGAGGGCCTTTCCCGTCTTTTGTCTGTGGCCAAGCCAACGCTCAAACTGTGGTTTTCTCTGAGTCTCCTTGCTGAGGCATTGCTGTTTCCCACACCCAATAAAGAAGCAAAGGGCTTGTACTTGTTGACCAGGTCTTATACAACTGGTGCTTATACAGTTCTCACATTCCCAGGACACTGGCTGATGACGGTGCAGCCCCCATCCCTGGGTTAACCCACAAGTGCAGAGTGCTAATACTGTATATCCAAACCTCACATTTTTTAGAAATTATATGGAGAGAACTTTATATAATTCTTCTGCTTATTTTTGAATGAATATCAGGACAAAACAGTTCATACAATGTGTCATTGGTAGAGTGGTAGGATTAGGGCCAATACAGGCTACGGGGTGTACCTGGGGAGGCTGATTTCTGCCAGTAGTCTAAAAACATCTATATATATATCTGCCTTTAACATTACCTGAGTCCTTTCCTGGTTTGCTTCTTAATCAGATTTGATTACTTTAATCTCATTCCACTTAGTCTTGGCTTTGGTGAAACACCTGGGGACTTGTCCACATTACTGACTTTTGGGAGTTTTGGATGGCATAGAATTGTAATAATTTCATTACCCATTCAGTATATGAGCATATGATCACCAAACAACAAATGAGAACCTGGAAGCTTTTTACTGTATTTGGAAAAAGTATCTGCTTTTTTGAGATGCAGCACATGTTACATTGAGGCTGAAACAAGCTTGACTCTTTGGTAGATTGAGAATTATATCTCAGCTCAGTTAGGGTTCCACTTGGCTGCATGTAATAGGGCACCCCCCCACACACACACCCATGGCTTAAACAAGTTAGAGGTTTATTTTCTTTCCCCAGTATAGTCAGAAATCTAGAGCTAGGTGCTCCTAAAGTCCGTGGTGCTATCAGGAACCCGTGCTCATCCTGTCTTTCTCCTCTGCGGTCCGTTAACAAGTAACTTCCACCCTATGGAAGCTACCTATGCCTGTCCACCTCTAGGTAGATATCCATGTTCTGGGTGGGGAGAAGAAGAGCAGTAAAGGGCAAAAGTTGTGCACCAACCAACCCAGTCTGCCCCCTTTAAAGAACTTTCCCAGAACCTATACCTGGAAACTTCTGTTTACAACTCAGAACTAGGTCACATGGTTATCTCAAGGTACAGGAGAGATTGGGAAATGTAATTTTTTAGCTGGGCACACATTATTACCCAAACAAAATCAGGGCAGTTTTATTGGGAAGAAAGGAAGAATTATTAGTACCCAAGCAAGTGAGTCTCCTAAGCAATAAATTCTTCTGATTTATTTTATTTTGTGTTTTGAGATAAAGACTGAGCTTATTACTTATGGAACATTGGTGTCTAAGGTCCTGCCACAAAATTTGCATCTAGGAAGGTGAATTTATTTTTGTTTGGGATCTATAGAAGGGCTTACTTACATTTTGTGGCTGAGTATAAGTTGAACACATACCACACTAGGCACTATTCAAACTCCAGAGAATGGTCCTGTTACAAGATTACATCTCTATGTAAACACAAACTTGCCTATTTTCTTGTATAGGAATTTAACTGATGCTTAAAAAAAAAAATCAATAGTTGGTATAATGTGAGTTTTTTTTTTCCATCCATGTTGTAAATGCTTATTAAGCACCTTTTATGCACAAGGCATTCTACTAGGCAGTTTGTGAAACAAAAATTAATCAGATATAAATCCAGGCATTTCCAGTATGAATTGTCCAGAAGCAGAAAAAAGTACATATATAAGTGCCTGTAATACAAGGTAGAATGTGCTAAATGTGATAAGACACATACAAATACATTTTTATAAGCATTTAGAAGAGGGAAAGATCATTTCTGCCAAAGAGAATTGAATAAATATGATCTGGGGAACCTACACATATGTTTTCACTTTAAGAGTTTGTTTTTGCAGCTAGTGAGCATCATTATAAGACTAGAAAACTATGTTGAAAAACGTAGAACCAACTACCATTCACAAGTCATTACAGATAAGCAGACTTACATATCAGCCCATCCTTTGGTTCCTCAGTAAAAGGCAGTAGTTTGGGAAGGAAGGGAGCATTTCAGTTTCTACTGTGTTCCTGGCACTTTGATTTATTTCAAGAAACCTTTACTGAGTGCCTGGGCTACATTTACTTCTGTGATCTTCATTTAATCCCCAACTATCCAGCCAAGTGATTATAGTTGTTTTATGAGGAAGCTAAAGCTCAGAGAGGTTAAGTAACTTGAAAAGGCCACCCAGTTTATAAGTGACAGAGCCTGCATTTCAGCCCAAGCACATTTGACTGCAGAGCCATGCTCCTTTCCATTTACCTGAGTGTCTACTTTTCGCTGATGACCTAATCTGGTTTTGTAGCCATAGTAAGTGTTGAACAGTCACTTCCTTCTTCAACCCAGTCTAATGGCAAGTCCTAGAACCAGCTGCTTGAAACTTGGTTTTCATTTGGATACTTTGATTTGTACTCAGAAAATTAATCTGTTACCTGCTCAAATCTTGTTAGAACTTGACTTCCTTTTGACTTTTCAATAATTGATTTTTGTAATAAATAACTACATATAGATGGTACAAAATTCAAAAAAGTACAAATGATATATAGTAAAAAATTAGTTTCTCTCTCCCCCTGACCCCTAGCTAACAGTTCTTTTCCATGGAGGATGCCAGTTATTTTTAAGAGCCTTTCAAAATTGTTCTGTACAGATACCAACATTGTATATATGTTTGTGTGTGTGTATTGGCATATAAATGTATGTTTGTATGTATCCTTTTTTCTTTCTTACTCAAGTAGAAGCTTACTATACTCACTGTTCTGATCTTGCTCTTTTTATTCATCTTTTTATTTGTATTTAGATGTCCCAGGAAGATTTTTTTAACAAAAGAAAAACTCAATGAATTTGAAATACGGCTGTCACCAGGGCAACATGTATTGAATAGATGTTCTTACTGATGGCAGTTCCGTCACAGCGTGAAAAATCTAACTCAGTGAAGAATGTTTTTATTTCCAAGAGCATTTCACTAACAGTGGTTTTCCTCCTCTACTACTCATCCAGTGAATGTGTTTATGGATGGTCGACATAGGACTCTTCAGCCCCCATTCTGAGTTCTGGTCTTCTCCCCACCCTGAATGAGGCATCTTTCAAGCACTCTTCAGTCTAAGCTCACTTATTGGGAGGCAGTGGTGAAAACAGAAGCCTAGGTTAGCCCTCTCCTGCCTCCCTCCTTCCTCCCAAGTGAATCTCTCCCACAGATTTTGAGGCCCTCAGATATGGAAACAGTGCTTGAAAGGAGTGGGTTTGTTTCTGAGCCAGTCCCCACAAGCTGGCCTCTGCTGCACCCCTTGGTTTCTGCAGATCACCCAACCCCTCGCCTCCCCCACTCCCATGTACACCCCCGTGTACACACTCTGCAGCCCCGGGCTCCTGGCTTTGCCCCTGGGCTCAGGTCTTCCTCAGCTCCCCTCCTGTGGTCAGAGATAGAGGCAAGCGAACAGCTCTTCAGTTCCCTTTCGGATGGTTTCCAAGGACGGGGAACATCTCAGTCCAGTTGGTCTGTGTGAAAAAGCCCCAATCCTCCACCTCTGAAATCACTTTGCTCTTTGTCAAGCCTCTCAGCCAAACACATTCCCTCCACACAAGACCCCCTCCCTGATCCCCCACTCATATCTGCCCAGCCCGGAACCCTTGGACACATTTTCCTGAAATGGGACATTCCAAGGCATGAGTATAGAAGGGTTGGTTAACATTTATTTACTAAAGCTACCCAGTTTGTCTCTTATATCTTAAAAAATAAGTTTACCTGGTGAAGTTCACCTAAAAGGTGAATGTAAGAGCATCTGAACTTATTCCTTTAGGCCTTGCCATGAGGAAATGACATTTCTTCCGTGCCTCTTAAATTGTTGTGCCTACAAATAGATATCAGTTGCCAGAAATCCTTTTAATAAAAAGTCCTACGGGGCTTCCCTGGTGGCGCAGTGGTTGAGAGTCCGCCTGCCAATGCAGGGGACACGGGTTCGTGCCCTGGTCCGGGAAGATCCCACGTGCCGCGGAGTGGCTGGGCCCGTCAAAAAAAAAAAAAAAAAAAAAAAAGTCCTACGTATTTTGTCTATTATATTATTTTCCTCCTAATATTATTTTACATTTAAAGCTTTTATGAAGCAATGCATATTGAAAGCAGTGTTAACACAATTGAAGAATCAGTAACAAAATTTGGGACACAAAAAAACTATTTCTAATGGGGTGAATTAAGCTGTAAGAGTTTTTTTAAGCCTCTCCCTGAGGAAGTGTACAATTAAATACATCCTTACTGCAGGTACATGTTGGTGTTTGTGACATCTAGATGATTTTTAGGTCATTATTTAATAGTTGTAGGCTTACCCTCTGAGCGAAAATACCCTTGTTTTGCTCTGGTATTTGTATATAGTAACTACTATGCATGTAGTAATTTTACTTTGAAAGTGTTTTCAAGTGTAGTTTTATGTTAATCTTTAGGTCATCAAGGTGTTACTACGCCACACTGGCTCCTTCCCTTTCCTCCAAGGTACGAACCTTCTAGAGGAGTTCAGAGTTCTGGGAGTGGGCTGGAATTGAGTCAGGCTTCAAGTCACTTTTGTTCTGTGCTGTATTTCTAGTACTCGATACCCAGCAAGAGGCATTCATTAAATACTTGTTGACTTTAACAATGAAGGGATACTAAGACTGAGAGAGACCAAATGCTTCTCTAATTCACGCATATGGACAATACATAGTACCCAGCTGCCCTGAGTCCTACTCCAGTGTACTTTCAGCAAGATAATCTCAACTCTCTGCTAAAAGAGACTTTCCTTCCCTGAACCTAAACCTGCATTGGCTTTACTGGAGGAGAAGTTTTTCCTTAAAAATTACTTAATTTTAATGGTTTCCCATTTCCTTTTGTCCCACCTCAGGATTGCAAACCAGTTACTGACTTACAGCAGACTAATTCGTGAAGGGCATCTCCATCTTTCATTTTTTTCTTTTTCTCGTAGGTGATCTTTGGCAGTCAGACACTACCTAACTCCAATTTATGGACAATAAATAACGGTGCAGCTTGCAGAATTTCAAACGCCACAGCTAGTGGCCAGAAGCCAACCACTCTGCCACAAAAAGTGGTGCCAGCTCCAAGCTCTTCCTCTTCCTTGGTCCCCAAACCCCCGTCCAATCACAAACAAGTCCTCAGAAAGGCAGCATCCCAGAGGGCTTCCAAGTAAGTTTTCAGTAATCTTCTGTTCAGTTTCTTCTGAGTTGTATCAATTCTATGCAAACAGTGCTCTCTATTTCTGGAGGCTCAAGACAGTTTGTGCTGAAATGTTGAAAAGAACACCTGATGGGGAATAAAGGCTAACTGGTTCTCAGCCCCCGCTACAAATTAGAATCACCTGGGGAGCTATTGCAGCACGGCCAATGTCCAGGCTGTGCCCTGTGGGAGGGGCAGGCACTGCTCTTTTATGTTCCCCAGTGGTTGTGATGAGTGCTGCCACTGGCAGGGTTCAGGGTCATTGCTAACTAACTCTTCTGGCCTCCAGCAGGAACCTCAGTCAGACAGTGCACTGGGTAACAGTGCTGAACTGTGGGCTTGGAGGGAGGAAATGAAAACTTCCTCCTGGATGTGTTTCTCTTTTGGTCATTCTACAGAGTTAGATCTTTTCATATATATTTCAGATAAAATGCAATACTCTTCCCTCACCCCCACCCTTGTTTGTTCATTTTTAGGCATTTGAAAGGGAAGACATAGGATTGGGATTTCATTAGAGGGATTAACTTCATTGACCTTAGTCATCAGGCTCTGTGTAGCAACAATGTTTCTAATACCTTTTGTCATCTACCTGTTTTACCTCAAAAAAGACATTTCCATACCTGAATCACGTTTTTTAGGTCACGTCCTTCACTGTACCTCCAGCCATCTTCCCTAGTAAACCAGAAATGGACTGGTAAAAGGAGTGCTGGTTCTAACAGCCCCTCTCCATTTAAAATTGGGGAACTTATCAAAGATATCTGGAAGAGGCAGGCATTCCCTGATGGATAAACGCCTAGAGGAGGTTTGTGTATTTCTCTTGTTCTCATTGAGGCTCCCCATTCATTTGTCCTTCACAAAATCAATTTTAGTTGTAAGAAGGAATCCTAGGGCATAGAAAAAGCAGTTAGTGTTTTTCCCCCCTTGGATAATGAATCAAATTCTGGATTTGGATGGAAAACAATCCCTCGTGGTTGTTTTAATTGTATTGCTGCCATTATTCATTTATCCAACAAACGTTTATTCAGTGCCTACCAAGTGCCAAGCACTGTTCTAAGAATAACAGGCATCGTAATGACTTTATAGAACTATGTGGAGCAGTAGGAGAGGGCAGTGGGAAGGCTGCAGTTCGTGGTTGAGAGCCAATAGCACGATCAGAAGGATGTATGGTCCCTCACCCTAGAAAGAATAGCCTTGAGTCCTTAAGAGTGCAGCCTCTTACACACACACACACACACACACACACACACACACACACACTTTATTAACGTGAGATCTTCCACAAGTTACAAATTACTTAAACTCTTGACTTCAGTTTCCTTATTTGTGAAGTGGGGATAACAAAGTGTATTTGCTTCATAGGACAGTTGATAAATATTAGCAGACTTAATATCTGTAAAGTACATAGCACAAGACCTAGCACACTTAAGAACTCAGTAAGCCTTAGTAACCATTATAAGCATTCCAAAACCACACTTTCTTTCCCAGGTTTGAGGAGCCCACAGTTAGGTGGGAATATCAGTGAGTTGGATATGAATGTTGAATTTGCCAGTGTGCTCCTCGTTTGTGGCTTTTCCGATTATTGCTGAGATGGCCCGTGGTGCCCCTGTGGCTAGTCTGCTGGTGGAGAGGGGGGCTCCGTCAGCAGGCAGCAGGGCTGGACATTCGAGGACCCCACTCACTGCCCTGAACTCACTGCTGGCAGGAGAGCACTTCAGGCTTCTGAGATGGAATTGCAGCTCTATGAACAAACTTTGCTTTGCTGCATTTTTGTGGTTTCTTCTCTCTGACGGGCAGGAGTGTGGGAAAACCGGAAGCAGCTCAGCACCAAAAAAGCACAGAAGAGGGGGGGAAAGCAAGATTTCTTCAGAATTTAAGAAATATAATCCAAGTATCAAAAGGCATGCAATGAGGCGTTGTTCCAGGAAATAGTTTCCAATTTGCCTTTAAAACTCTAGCACAAGTCTCTGAAGCTAAACAAGTTAGCACTAATGGAGACCTGAACATCCTTTCCCTTATATGTAAACTAGTGCCGTGAGGCCCCTGCTGTTTTCAATATGCTTCTGACTCTTAGGAAAAAGAATAGCATTTTTTTTCTCTGAACTGACTCAATGAAAAGTTCCCCCTAGGAAGCATCTAGATAAAAGTTTTTAAAAATAATCTTTTTATTTAAGAATTATTTTAGATTTACAGAAAAGCTGTCAAGATAGTACACATAAAGATAAATAAACCCAGTTTTCCCCACGGTTAACATCCTATACTGCCATGGTACATTTGAAGACTGTGCCATACTAAGAAACTGTCATCGGTACATTACTATGAACTAAACTCCATACTGTATTTGGATTGATGAAGTTATTTTTAATCTAGAGAAACCTTTCATGGCTCCCGAAATCAGGATCCTGAGTATCAGTCGATACACTACTCTGATTGTTCTGAAGTAATTCTTGTTCCTAGCAAGCGTAGTAAGTTACTTAACATCTGTGGGACTCAGTTTCCTATTTAAAATAGGGATAATAATAGTACCTGCCTCATGGGGTTTTTAAGAGAAATAAATGAATTAATGAATGTCAAGCACAAATACAGTGCCTGGTACATAATAAATGCTAAATAAATGTTAGGTATTATGGTTAATACTAAGTTGGCACTTCAAGAAATTTTCATGTAATTTTTTACTTTCTTCCTACGAGATGTGTTGCTTCATTTGCTTGGAGCTTATTGCGGCCTTTATTCGGGCTCAGTTCACATTAATCAGGAACCCTCAGTTATGACTGGAGGGAGATACAGAGTCACACTCAGGAATGCCATAGTTGTCCCAAGAGACACAGCTAATGAGAAGTCGTAATGAGCTTTTGACCGTGCCAAGCCCTGTGTTTTTGGTTGAACTTCAGGCTTCTCCTAGCACAGCAGTTGGCACTGGACAAATATAGAAGCAATTTCCAAGAGCATCAAAGTTTCCACATCCTAGAGGGTTGAGTCTAGAGAACAATGGAACATAAAAGATGGAATGTCATTTGGATTTTGGTGCAAAGGGAATTGAGAATCAGAACAGTGGGGTCCTGTTTCTTTATGATAGTAGTCAGGTCACTTTTCCTCTAAAGGTTTCTGCTTCCCATCTGTAAAACAAAACCCACTGTCGCCACTGAATAATTAACCAAAATAACCTGTTTTCAGTCTATTCTGTTGAAAGATTTTTAATGAACACGTTTGTTTTTTAATATTGATGCTTTACAGCCATTTTTCTCATCCTTTCTTGGCCCAACAGTTCTTTGTTACAGTTCTCAAATTCATATATTTCCTTTAGCTAAATCTCACTTGTCAATTCTGTGAAGAGAGTGGTTTAGAATTTTTTTTTACCTTTTCCATGGTGCCAATACCCTTTTTTGATTTTCCTCTTTAATGTTTGTAACACTTCATAATTTAGTACCAACTTCAGATCCTCCTTTCAAAACTATTTGTGGTATTTCTTCCAAGCAGTCAGCTGAACTAGGAAGGATGACAGCCTGTGAACAACTGCATGCATTTGAACTGTTCCTTCCTTGTAAAAGACCTCTTTTTTTTTCAGAGCCAGAATCACACTCTCCAAGAAATATGGAGAAAGAAACCTGAGATGATTAAAGTTTGCCAGGGAGGTGGGCAAAACTCATAGACTAGAGATGAATTTGGAAGGGCAGGGTCAAAGCTGTTTACCTTGGGACTTCTCTGAAGAAAGAAAACTGTATGAGAAACACCAGACTTAACACATTTTTGACTGGAGACGTATTACGGCCACAGGCATTAGTTTCTGCAAAAATCCCCCAGTCAATAATGTGTTAACTAAAGGACTTTTCTTTAAATAGCTGGAGTTACCTTTCCTTGCCAGGTTTTAGGATATCCTGCCTCAGGGTGACCTCAGTAGAAATTGAAGTCAACTGCCGTTCAGTGTCAGCACCCAGGACAGTGGTGTTTGATAAAGGCTGCTAGGGAGTAGGAAGGAGGAAAGCAATCGAGAGCCCGGGAGCATGTTAAACCAAATACCAATTAATGTGACTGGAACATTTGGTGATGTCAGCAATATGATGGAGGTGCTCAGAGGTTAATGTCAGAAAAATATAAAAATAAGGATCAGGAAAAAAATATGCTATATCTTTTTAACATATGAGTCATTAACAGTGAGTCATTAACAGTGATCAGGAGTTATAATGGTCCAAAAGTAGGGTCTTGATGTGAGCACTGAAGATGTCATATTATAGGTTAACCATCTTCTCTCAGCCTTTCAGCCTTTTATTATGTGTAGTTTCAAGAAATATAATGGAATCTGTAGCATATCCATCCTTAAATATAAGATTTCTAAATTATGCATTTCCCAAATATATAATCATAGACTTTCAGTGCTGGAAGGTAAAGGCCTGGATGAAGGCACAATGTCGGGCCTTGGGTGTAGCAAGGTATACAGATGGTCAGTGGCAGAACCAAAGCCAGAATTCATATCACCCACTGTGCTAACCCCATACTCTTCTCAGTAGACCACTGATTTCAGACCCCTCCCCCACACCCCCACCAGTCCATTCACATCCGTTCTGTACAGCAAGTGGCAGATTAATCATCCTAAAATACTGCCTTTGGGAAAATGCAGTGTCAGCACTTAGGAACTCACTCCCGTTCCTTTCCACGCCAGTTTTACCACTTAAGTGGCCAATGAAATACTCAAGAGGAGGAAGAATTAGTGTCACCCTCATACTGCGGTGTTGGGGAAATGTCTGTTAGATGTAGCACAAGAAGGATTGCATAGAACAACAACATCGAGGGCTTTATATACTGCCTGTCTATGGGGGTGCAGTGTAGGAAAATACTGGGAGCCCTGGAATATACCAGACAACGCCCTCTCACTCTAAGGGGTAGGCCTGGGGCTAGAAAGAGCTAAGGGCCAGTTGAGGAGTCACCACTTAGACTCCCTTTCCTCTACCAGCCCTCAGCGTTTGGACCTCAGTGGTGGCATTAGGAGATCTTAGGAATTGGTTTGGGCATGACGACGATGACATCAGTCAGAGAACTAGGTACTAGTCAATCACTTCTAACCAAAAGTTGCCATTGGGATATGTATGGTCCAGTGGGGAGAGAAATACGTGAGAGTCATAGAATGATGGATCTTCCTTTGGTGATTCATACTTAGGTAATTTAAATTAAAATCTTACTTCTCATTCCTGCTTGCTGGGATGTTAAAATGGTAATATAAATGTTGGGTATTTCCCATCTCTCACTTCCCTTCTTTCTTATCTGATTATGAAAATGCCTTTTTTAAAGGTTTGGACAGAAACTTAAAATAGCCTTTGATAGAATTCCTATCAGTTTCTCTGTTATCCTGCGTCCTTATTAGCAAACTTAGACTTTCTTCTCCGAGGATGAGCAAATATTTTAAAATCTTGGGGCCTGGGAGTAGATAGTATAGCTTAAAAGAAAGCTCCGTGGTGAAGATTCAGAGGAGCTGCCAACCTCCAAAATAAGTTTAATCAAGAAAGAAAACAACATTTTAGAAAATCCCTAATGTGCATTGGTGTGTAGAGCTAGAAAAATCTATCTAAGAGAGAGCAAGCAGTCTGGGGTCAGGAACGATTAAATGGAAATGAGAACACCTGAGTGAAAAATTGGGTTGAACACAGTGAATCGAGATTGGGCACTGCAGAAAATTGAATTAATGAAATTCAGGACAGATTTTTAAAATTCTGCCAAAATTCTGAGGAAAAGGTATACAAAGGTAAAAATGATGAGAGAAAAGATAGGTTCAACCTAAAATAGTGAATTCCAAAATGAGAATAGAATAGTCATTATTACAGGCAGAATAGACCTAACATAAGGACATAAAGGGTTTTGAACAATATAATTAATAAGATTAAATTAACAGACATGCAATTTTATGCCCTGCAGAGCTCCCAGGGAGTATTTTTCAAAACAAAACTATCTCAGTGTAAATCCTAAAAAAACGGAAATTATACAGTCTTCATTCTCTGACCACTTTACAATAAAATGAGATATTAAAAATATAGACAAATGTCCAAATAATTTTAGAATGTTAAAACATTCTTTTAAGTAACTTGGATCAAAATTATTTTGGAAACTACCTTGAAAATAAGAATTGTACATATCAGAACAAGACAAGAAAGCCCACTCTAGCCACCTTTATTCAGCAGTTAGGCAAGAAAAAGAAATAAAAGGCATCAGTGTGGAAAGTAAGAAGTAAAACTGTCTACTTGCAGAATGCCACTATTTGCAGACGACATGATATTGCATATAGGTTGCATACAACCCTAAAGACCCCACCAAAAGACTGTTAGAACTCATACATGAATTCAGTGAAATTTCAGGATACAAAATTAATATACAGAAATCTGTTGAATTTCTCTACACTAACAATAAACTATAAGAAAGAGAAATCAAGAAAAGAGTGCCTTTTACAATTACAGCAGAAAGAATAAAATACCTAGGAATAAATATAACCAAGGAGGTGAGAAGATCTGTTCACTGAACACTATAAGGCACTGATGAAAGAAATTGAAAACAAAAATAAATGGAAAGATATTCCATGCTTATGGATTGGAAGAATTAATATTGTTAAAATGTCCAGACTTCCCAAAGCAATCTACAGATTCAGTGCAATCCCTATCACAATTCCAATGGCATTTCTCACAGAAATAGAACCAAAATCCTAAAATTTGTATGGAACCACAGAAGACCCAAATAGCCCAAGCAATCTTGAGAAAGGAAAGCAAAGCTGGAGGCTTCATGCTCCCTGATTTGAAACGATATTACAAAGCTACAGTGATCAAAACAGTATTGGCATAAAAACAGACACATAGATCAATGGAACAGAATAGAGATCCCAGAAATAAATCCAGACATGTATGGTCAATTAATTTACGACAAAGGAGCCAAGAATATACAAAGGGGAAAGGACAGTCTCTTTAATAAATGGTGTTGGAAAAATTGAATAGCCACATGCAAAAGAATGAAACTGGACTACTATCTTAAAACATACACAAAAATTAACTCAAAATGAATTAAAGACTTGAATGTAAGAATGGAAACCATAAAACTCCTAAAAGAAAACATAGGCAGTAATCTCCTTGACTTGGTCTTGGCGATGAGTTTTTGGATTTGACGACAAAAGCAGAAATAAACAAGTGGAGGGCTTCCCTGGTGGCGCAGTGGTTGAGAGTCTGCCTGCCAATGCAGGGGACACAGGTTCGTGCCCCAGTCCGGGAAGATCCCACATGCCGTGGAGCGGCTGAGCCCATGAGCCATGGCCGCTGAGCCTGTGCATCCGGAGCCTGTGCTCCGCAACGGGAGAGGCCACAACAGTGAGACGCCCGCATACTGCAAAAAAAAAAAAAAAAGAAATTTGCTAAGAGAGTAGAACTTAAATGTTCTCACCAAGGAGAAGGAGAAGAAAGAAAAAGGTAAGTATGTGAGGTAAATAACTAGATAGGGGAATCCTTCCACAATGCATATGTATGTCAAATCACCACGATGTACTTTGAATATCTTGTAATTTTATATGTCAAGTCAATAAAGCTGAAATAATTTTTAAAAACAAGAAAAAGAATTATATGTATCAAAACTTATATTTGAAATTTAGGCAAAGATGCACTCAAAGGTAAATTCATAATTATTTTCAGTGTTAAATATGGAAAGATGGTAGAGAAATTAACCAAGATACAAATGGCAAATTAGCTTCAACCAATATAGTGGTTTCAGCTGATTACAGCAGAGTGTCAGGTTAAAAAGAATTACGAGGACTTCTGTGAGCTCAGCAAGACAGAGTGCTGTGATAGATTAGTAATGTCTGATGTTGAGCGTAGTGAATATGCACGCCACATATCTGTCATACCTGAACTAAGCTTCCATCTCTAGAAGTTAAAAAAGAGTCAATAAAACAAAGCTAAGAAAAACAGATCAAAGGAAATCAAGAAGAAAGCAATATAAGCCGAAAAGCAAGCAGCAAAATTAGTTAAATCCAAAACCTTGTTTAGTTCTGGGTAGGGGGACAGGGAAGGAGAAAAATAAACACATTTCTGCCAGAAAAATAAGAGAATTAAAAATAGAAGATTTTAAAAGTAGATATAGGGGAGATTGAAAAATTATGAGGGCACCGCACACAATCGTATGCTACTGAATTTTTTCAACTGGATGAAAGATAATATTTTGAAAAATATGAACTATCAAAATTGGTTCTTGAATAAAAAAAAAAAAACCAAGTAGAACAAGGTAGAAGTTTTTAAACTATCCAAATGGGTTCTTAAAGAAATAGGGTACACACGTAGGCCTAGGAAGCAATTTTAAAATATCGTCTTTAAAGTAGTTCTTTGGACCTTTTTCCTGAAATATTTGGAGGCTTCCAGCTGCCTGCAAAGTAAAGTTGAGAGTCCTTACTCTGGACATTGAAGCCCTCTGCAGTTTGTCCTCCGTCCTGTCTCCAGTCTGCTTCACACATGGCTCCATTCATTGTTCCTACCTGCTCATGTCATGCCCCCTGCACAGAATGCCCTTAACTATCTTGGATCTAAGTCCTGCCTTTTATTCAAGATCAGGTTCTAATTTATCATCTTGACACAGCTTGACCAGATGCCCCATTCTCAGCTCCTCAGCTGACTCTTCCATCTGCCTCCTTGTCTTATTTTTCCTTTTCATACGTGTTCTGCTTTTCGTTAAGTCTGTTAGGGACAGATATCTTGTCTTCATCCTTTTATCATATAGATATTGAATGTGCACTGCTGTGCATTGCTCTAAGTATTGGTGATGACACCAGTGGACGAGACAGACATGAGCCCTCTTTTCATGAAGGTTGTTTTTGAGAGACAAGAGAGAAGTTCAGCCCCTGATATGGCTTATATTCATGATAAGTTCTCAGGAAATGGTAGTGAAGGAGGTGGTGGTGAAGATAGAGATGGTGGCACCATAGTATCTTGCATCAAGGTGAATGCATCAAGGATCACTAAATAACAATTATCTCTTCGTTAGTTATTTAGACCATGTAGAGTAGTGTATGGGAGGCAGTAGAGTACAACTGCTAATATCCCAAGATTTCGAATTAGACTTGAATCCTGGCTCCTTTACTTAATTGACTGTTATTTAGGGATACCTCTAAGCTTCTGTTTTGTTATCTGCAAAATATTACCTACGTCGTGGAGCTGTTCTTAGGATTAAAGGAGATCGTGTGTTTCCCTGACATATATTAAGTGTCCATTGCATGCCGGTTGGTGTAGTTTGTAATTCCTGCTGCCGATATTGTTCCCTGTTAAAAGAAATCTCACTTTTGTTGTTAGTCAACTGATATTTCATAAGTATGATTTGGCTCTAGCTAGCAAGGCTATGGAAATTCACACACATTCTGATTTCCTGAACACTAATAACTCTAATGACTACTGAAGGCAAAGGCTTAGTTTCAAACAATACAAAAGGTTAGATTTGGACTTACTGACTTCCAGTCAAGTTGGCTCCGTAAGTTCTCACTTAGTATTCCGCCTCTGCTTCAAATAGCAGTGATAGATAAAAAGCTTAAAGAAGAAAAAAGAAACAAGGGAAGCATCTCCTTGGCCCCAAAGTGTACAGAAATGAATAGCAATCAGTGAATGAGGCTGAAGCAACAAGTTTTCTGAGCCCTGCTGTGGAAGCAGGCAGTGGCAGCCTGGAGCTCAGCTCCTGTAGCACATTGGGGCCTGAGAGTACCCTACCCGAGAGGAGAGAGAGACTCATTAGTAGAAAATAAAACAGTGATTTTTTTCAACTGGAGATGATGTTGCCCCCCAGAGGACATTTGACAATGTCTGGTGGGGGAGGGGTGTTGCTACTGGCATCTAATGAATAGAGTCTAGGGATGCTACTAAACGTCCCGCAAAGCACAGGACAGTTCCCCACAGTGAAGAATTACCCAGTCCAAAATGTCAGTAGTACCAAGGTTGAAAAATCCTGAGCTAAAGAATGCACTGGGCTCTTCTACAGGGAGACTGACAAAGCTGACATGGACCCACTGGCTGAGGCTCCATCTTTATATAAGGCTATGGGCCTACAGAGTTAGAAAGATAATGAAATACCCTTGCAACTGTTCATGTCTCAGAACTCACCTGGATTTCTATTTATCTCTGAGGCAGGGGCACCAGAATACCACTGTAAAGTCTGGTTCTGGACTGGGGTCAGGGGGACTGGGCAGAGGCAACTGTAAAATCTTCAGACAGGGAGGGGTAAGCAAGTAGGGAGACAAAGGGGGGAAGTGATTTCTATTCAAAATGAGCCTGCAAACCAAAATTCTAAAACGCATGAATAAATCTAATATTAAGAAGGATTGCCAGCAGAATCAGCAACTGGGCCATGAATTCCTTGCAGATGAAATTAATATTTTTGAATGGTCAGACATATTAGATCATGTATCTAACAGTATCTTGTGGAACATGACATGTAACTCTGATAGGAATATCAGAAGAGAGAGCTGAGGGATAGATGAACAAGCAGTACTTTAAAAGATAACATCATTAATCATTAGAGAAATGCAAATCAAAACTACAATGAGGTATCATCTCACACCGGTCAGAATGGCCATCATCAAAAAATCTAGAAACAATAAATGCTGGATAGGGTGTGAAGAAAAGGGAACACTCTTGCACTGCTTGTGGGAATGTGAATTGGTACAACCACTATGGAGAACAGTATGGAGGTTCCTTAAAAAACTACAAATAGAACTACCATGTGACCCAGCAATCCCACTACTGGGCATATACCCTGAGAAAACAATAATTCAAAAAGAGTCATGTACCAAAATGTTCATTTCAACTCTATTTACAATAGCCCAGAGATGGAAACAATCTAAGTGTCCATCAAGAGATGAATGGATAAAGAAGATGTGGCACATATATACAATGGAATATTACTCAGCCATAAAAAGAAACGAAATTGAGTTATTTGTAATGAGGTGGATGGACCTAGAGTCTGTCATACAGAGTGAAGTAAGTCAGAAAGAGAAAGACAGATACCGTATGCTAACACATAGATATGGAATTTAAGAAAAAAAAATGTCATGAAGAACCTAGGGGTAAGAGAGGTCTAAGGACACAGACCTACTAGAGAATGGACTTGAGGATATGGGGGGGTGGGAAGGGTGAGCTGTGCCAAAGCAAGAGAGTGGCATGGACATATATACACTACCAAACGTAAAATAGATAGCTAGTGGGAAGCAGCCACATAGCACAGGGAGATCAGCTTTGTGCTCTGTGACCACCTAGAGGGGTGGGATAGGGGGGGGGGGAGGGAGGGAGACGCAAGAGGGAAGAGATATGGGAACATATGTATATGTATAGCTGATTCACTTTGTTATAAAGCAGAAACTAACACACCATTGTAAAGCGATTATTCTCCAATAAAGGTGTAAAAAAAAAATTAAAAATAGCTGAGAATTTTCTGGAACTGGAGAAAGATACGAGTCCTCAGCTAAAAAAAAAAAATCATTTCTTGTACCAAAATAAATGCACCTCTAGACACATCATAGTGAAAATTCACTTTAACTACAAAGGAAAACAGAATACCAGCATTCTTCTCTTCAGAAGTAATAAGTGGCAGAAGGCGAGAGCTAATAGCTTTACAGTGTTGAGATAAAGTAACTTTGAGTCTAGAATTTTATATATAGCTAAATTGTCATTCAAGAAAGAAGGCAAAAAATAATAATTTGAGGGCTTCCCTGGTGGCACAGTGGTTGAGACTCCGCCTGCCGATGCAGGGGACACGGGTTCGTGCCCCGGCCCGGGAGGATCCCACATGCCGCGGAGCAGCTGGGCCCGTGAGCCATGGCCGCTGAGCCTGCGTGTCCGGAGCCCATGCTCCGCAACGGGAGAGGCCACAGCAGTGAGAGGCCCGCGTACCACAAAATAAATAAATAAATAAATAAATAATTTGAGATAGTCAAGGTCTAAGAGTATACCACCCATGGCCTTCACTGAAAGAAATAGCAAAGATAAAAGTGAACACAGAATAACATGAAACAGTGAAGTGCAAAAATTTTATAAAATGTCTATAAATGTTAGTGACTATAAAAATAATTGTTGGTCTTCTTTAAGAAGATAAAACACATTTAAGACAACAACAGGATTCAGGGACAAGAGTAGTCAGTGGATAGTAAATGTATAACAGATCTGTGTCAAGTTTAAGGACAGGACAGAATACTGAATGGCTTTATACTTTCTTAGAAAATAATAGCTAAATAATTAATATACAGTCTATTGCTTTCAAACCAACAGAGGGGGAGAGAAGGGAATGTAGAAACTCTATGAATCCAGTGGGAGGCAGGAAATGAAGGGGAGAAAAAGCAAAGGAAAAAGATGGAAAATTTAAACTAAGATAAAGTAAAACACATGTGTAATCACAATAAATGTTAACAGATTATACTCTTCTATTAAAAGATAGATTACCAAATTCCATTTTTTAAAATGCTCAGTTATAAGCTGCTTAAAAGAGACATACCTAAAGTAAAATCTTGCAGAAAAGTCGAAGATTGGAAAAAGGTAAACCATGCAATACTAATTAGAAGGAAAACTAGTATATCCATAGATAAAATTAAGCAAACGTCATTGATAGGGATAAAGAAAAGCACTTGTATGCACTTAACATAACTTCAAAATATATAAATCAAAAGCTAACAAATTATTTAAGAGAAATTCACAAATTATCATGGTGAGTAATTTATTTAAATATACGTCTATCATTAACTGACAGGTAACTCAAACAAAAATTTCTGAAGATTTTGAATATTTGAAATGGAGAATTAACAGTTTGCTTTAGTAAGTGGCTTTTAATCTTTTTTGACCACCACTCATAATTTAAAAATACATTTTATATGCAACCCAGTAAAAATATCTCTATGTATATGAAATAAAAGTTTCACGAAATACTACTTCCTATCCTTTTAATTTATTAATTATTATTTTGTTTTCACGGACATTATGCACTGAAGCATAATTACACATGAAAACACGTGAGAGAGTGTACCTAGTCCGTAAAGTTGGTGATGATCCTATTTCTCTCACTGGGATTTTAAACTCTCCCTAGGATATGACACTTTGGAACTATAAACTTCATAGAACAGGTGAAGCCATGGACGCCAGAACAGTTCACACCAACTGACCCATGGTCATAACACCCAAGGGAGAAGAGCCGTAGTAATTGTTCATGTTCATTCAGGCTTACCCAAATCTTCCTGACTGGATCTCAAGTGAGATAGTATTAAGTGCTGGCTCCTTCTTTATTGGAGAGTTTGATATTTCAGTCTCAAGGTGTTATTTCTAAGACTTGAGAAGCTAGATCTTGCGAACAGCCTCGCGAAAGAAACGGTACTGGGTTTAAAGAAAGACTGTGATGTCTGCTCTAATCTAAAGACTTGTTTTAGAAATGACTTTTTTTTTTAACATCTTTATTGGAGTATAATTGCTTTACAATGGTGTGTTAGTTTCTGCTTTATAACAAAGTGAATCAAATATACATATACATATGTTTCCATATCTCTTCTTGTGGACCAGTGTCCTGAAGTTGGCTCTCGCACCTCAGAGGCACAGCACTGACTCCTGGCTGGAGCACTGAGAACCTTTCATCCACATGCCTCAGAATAAAAGGGAGAAAAAATAGAAAGAAAGAGGATAAAATAAAGTAACGTAAAATAAAATAAAGTTATTAAAATCTTAAATAATTATTAAGAAAAAAAATTTTTAAGTAAAAAAACGGACGGACAGAACCCTAGGACAAATGGTGAAAGCAAAGCTATACAGACAAAATCTCACACAGAAGCTTACACATACACACTCACAGAAAAAGGACAAGGGGAAAAAATAATATATTTTGCTCTCAAAGTCCACCTCCTCAATTTTGGGATGATTCGTTGTCTGTTTAGGTTTTCCACAGATGCAGGGTACATCAAGTTGATTGTGGAGCTTTAATCCGCTGCTCCTGAGGCTGCTGGGAGAGATTTCCCTTTCTGTCCTTTGTTCTCACAACTCCCGGGGTTCAGCTTTGGATTTGGCCCCACCTCCGCGTGTAGGTCGCCTGAGGGCGTCTGTTCTTCGCTCAGACAGGACGGGGTTAAAAGAGCAGCTGATTAGGGGGCTCCGGCTCCCTCAGGCCGGAGGGAGGGAGGGGCACGGATACGGATACGGGCTCCTATCCTTTTTAAAATGCTGATTGTGTCTCCTGAATTGATTTTACAACCCCCTTATGAGTCACAACTCACAGGAAAACATTAATAGCCATGCACAGACTCCTGGGCCCAAAAGGGATAATATACATTCTTTTAAAGTATACGTGGAATATTTATAAAATTTCAGCACATACTGTGTCACAAATGAAGGCTCCACCCATTTCAAAACATCAATATCACACTCTATAGCTATAATAAATATACTTAATTTAGAAATAATAAGATAGTTTTTTTTAAGGCCTATGTGTTTGAAATTTTTTTAAATAGGGTAATACTCAGTTGTTAAAGAGGCAGTCATAAGGAAAATCATAAAACATTTAGAACTGAATGGCTATGAAAGTATGACATATCAAATTTGTGGGATAGCCAAAACTACTCGAAAGTAAATTTGTAATCTTAGATACATTCATTACAAAGACAGGAAGGATTGAAAATCAGTGAGTTAATCATTTAACTTGAAACGCTATAAAAGAAACAACAGAGCAAATTAATAAAAATAAAATAATAAAAATATAGAAATCACTTAGAAGAGCCTGGCACATGGGAGAACACGAGAGAACAGTGCCTCAGTCAGTGTCTGGCACGTTAGGTGTTCATTAAATACTTGGTGCAGGAATGAATGAAATTGACAGCAAACAATAGCGAGGCTTACCTCTGCAATGACTAATGAATAAGAAAAAGAGAAAGTCCCACATAAATAATATTAGGGATGAAAAGGAATGTACCAAGAAATATGGTGGATTAGATAATGTGTAGTATGTTTATAAAATGAATGCTGCGCACCTCTACTACACACAAGCTGACTTCACTAAGTGTTTCTTTTTTTTTTTTTTTCTGTACGCGGGCCTCTCGCGCAGGCTCAGCGGCCATGGCTCACGGGCCCAGCTGCTCCGCGGCATGTGGGATCCTCCCGGGCCAGGGCACGAACCCGTGTCCCCTGCATCGGCAGGCGGACTCTCAATCACTGCGCCACCAGGGAAGCCCACTAAGTGTTTCTTGAATTGGTTTTGGAACCAGACCCACATTAACAATGTTCTTTGCTTGTTATTTGTTATTTGCTAAGGAGTAACATGTTAGCTTCTGTTTGTGAAATGCATATGTAGTCCCTGGACAGGATTACACAAGCACTTGTGTGCATGTAGGTATGTTGTAAGGAAAATTATAAGACATTTAATCTGTGAGTAAATGTTCACTAAGAAAAGTCAAAGTCTTTTTTTTGGAATTCAGTTCTTTAACCTAACTTGCATCTTAGGATTTCCTCTGTCCTTTGAGAATTGAAAAGTGGTTGATTGTCACCGGTATTTTATAAAAATGATCAAGTTTGAGGGTTTTTCTTTTCAGGACCTTCACAGATGCCACCGTGGCCACTTGCCACACCCTGACAAGATCAGCATTTCTCGCTCTACTCTTTCTGTAGAATCTTAAGCATTTTCCTTTTGTATGTCCTTCCTTCTACAGAAGGGGTCCCTGATGTGGTGACATGAATCCAAGATAGACTTTCACTAAACCAGTGAAATAGAAAACTAGTACCTCTGTGTTAGAGATGTGGAAAGCCTTGAAATATAGCACCAAGCCACAGTCAACCTTGTGAAGTAATGAACAAAACAGATCTTAAAGAAAGAATATCACTTTCAGGAAAGCTTCCACTGATTAAAATAATGGCCTGGGGTGGGGTGTGGGGAGGAAACCACAAATAAAGGAAATACAGACCCATGAAAAGACACATCACCCTTACCAGCAAAATGGATAACGGGGGTTTTACTCATTATAACTGTCCTTGGTGATGGCATGTTATATAGGCCTGCTGTATGGTGTGGTCTTGATGCCAGTGGAACTGCTAGCCAGCCATTTGATCAGCTTGCATTCCCTAAGTAGAGACTTGCACTACAAGAAGTCTTTCAAAATAATAAATGCAGTATTTATTAAAGACAATATTTCCACTTACAGAGATATGATTTGTTTGTAACGTATCATTGAACAACATCTTTGAAAGGCCCAGAAGAGCTGTTTCCCCTCAATGCCCATATCAGGATCTTTCTTGGGCTGCAGGAACATGGAAGAGGCAAGAGGAGTAGAGAGAAATGGAGCAAGTGAATTGAATTCTGGGTTAGGAAGTACATATTTAATTTTTAAGGAAACTCTTTAGGTACTAGCTATGAACACGTCCCAAGGAAAGTTCCTGCCTTCATGGAGATGTCACTGTTAATGGAGGTCTTCTAATTCTTCATTGCCACTATATATGGCCACATATCTTATTTCAGTTTTTAAGTGGCTCCGTCAATCAGGAATCCTGTCCTTCAGCAGCTTTTGATGATTAGAGACAGTTCACCTGCAGAGAAGGGTCTGAACTAAGCCCATTACCACAGCTGAGATTGTAGTCAGCCTCTAACACTCAACCTTTGACTACATCTCCTTTCCGTCTCCTAGAACTTGCACCATTTCCGAGAATAACAATGAAGGAAAACTACAGGATCAGATAGTCATACCTAGCACTCTTCTTGGTTTGAACTCTAACTTTTGTGTGATATAACGTTAACGGCACCTTTCTCGTCCCATCTTTTCAGTATTTCTCACTGCAAAACTCTTGAACTTTTTTTTTTTTTTTAATTTATTTTGGCTGCTCCAGGTCCTAGTTGTGGCTCGTAGGCTCTTAGTTGTGACATGGGGACTCTTAGTTGTGGCATGCATGCGGGGTCTAGTTCCCTGACCAAGGATCGAACCCAGGCCCCATGCATTGGGAGCAGGGAGTCTTACCCACTGGATCACCAGGGAAGTCCCTGCATACTTTGATAACTCATTTTTCTGAATTCATCTTTAGCCACCTCTTTGTATTCCATTTGTACTGTGATCAGAACACCACAGGTAATGTAGCTGCATCCAACACACATTTAACTTTGCACATTCAGCTATTCAGAGAGAAAGAGAAAGTACAGTTTCGATAGTGGCTGATTCTACTTGATATTCCCCTCAGGACAAGACAGGAGATGCATGCTTCTCTTATAGGAAGAGCATCCCACTGTACTATGTGTAATTCTCATGCTTAAAGACGCATATTCTATATGACAAGCCAGCTACTTCATTTGGTGCACAGTTGAAGAAACAGTGATTAATTCTGATGCTGGCAGGGAAAAAAGATGTGTATTAGCTTTATTAAGAGACAGGTTGTCAACCTCAAATGAGACCTCTCTTCCAAAGGGAGTTTAAGAGTAATTTTGACTGATTTTGATTTCTGACTGGTAGGTTGCCAATAATTACCTTTTGACTTCAATAGCAAATCACTGTTAAGTTGCAAGTTCTGAATATCTGTGGTCATTCTTCTACAGTTTAGCACCAATAATCCGTACTGAATTAGAATCAATGAGTCATCCAACTTAATATTTTTTTTGTAGATAGGCTTATAGTGAATGCAAAGATTGTCAATATTCCTAAGTAACAATAACAATACTAGTAATAGTTAATGTTTATTTAGCCCTTAATGTAAAACCCAACACTGTACTAGGATGTGCTTTACCATCCACCATCTTATTTAATCCTCAACAACCCTATTACGTAGGTCCTGTTACCTTAATGTCAAAGCCCAGTAACAGACTTAGAAACAACCAAGAGGGGGACTTCCCTGGTGGCACAGTGGTTAAGAATCTGCCTGCCAATGCAGGGGGCATGGGATCAATCCCTGGTCCTGGAAGATCCCACATGCAGCAGAGCAACTAAGGCCGTGCACCACAACTACTGAGCCCACGTGCCACAACTACTGAAGCCCGTGTGCCTAGAGCCCGTGCTCCGCAACAAGAGAAGCCACCGCAATGAGAAGCCCAAACACCACAAGGAAGAGTGGCCCCCACTCGCCACAGCTAGAGAAAGCCAGCACACAGCAACAGACCCAACACAGCCAAAAATAAATAAATAAATAAAAATTTTTTTAAAAAAAAAAGAAAGAAAAGAAACAACCAAGGGGACATATACATACCTTTCTATGTAAATACTTCCTAAAACACAAGTACTTTCAGGAAAGCAGCAAAGAATCATTGCAGAAGCAGATCAGCAAGTGCAAATTAACATACAGGCTCTAGACAAGCGATGTTTTAAAAGTTCTCATTTCGGAGTGGTTTGTCCAGAAGTTGGAACATATTTTCCCAAGGAAATGATGTTATCACAGCAAAAGCATATTTACCCATGATGTGCCTAAAGTTGTAATAACATAAACCCAAACCATTTTGTGTACCAGTGTCTCTATGGAAAAATTTACTCTGAGTTTCCCCTTGGACGTCTGTGGACACATTTCTCCTCCACTGGGGAGAAGGGGAACTCGTGCGAGAAACAGTAGGACCGTTCGAAATGTTCAAAGTCGGAATCAGCAATGGCTCCTGAGGCCTGTGGTGGGAGTTGCTGGAGGGAGGAGGGTGGAAGAGTAGAACTGGGTACAAAGGGACACAGGGGCAGGAGATCTTGGGTGAGGAAGAGGAGGAAGCCTATAAAGGTGAAGGGTGGGAGAGGAATTCCAGAGAGGAGAGGAGAAAGAAGTCACTAGCTCTAAACCCCCAGGGACTCTTCTCATGCCTCTGGAAGCTTTCTGTTCCCTGCCCGTACTCTAGTGCCTCCAAAATGTCGCCTGCCTGCTTCCCTTTTTACTGCTAACACTAGGGCTTCCTCCAGGACACTGAGATCAGCCCCGTAAGTTTTCTTGACTTAGCTCCTTCTAACACACGTGAATGGGCCTTTGGGTTTTTTAACTTTGATAAAGGAAAGGGCCCATCCTAGGCCCTCCAGAACTTTGTCTTTTTCACTTGGACCTGGAAGCACAAATATCGGCCTACAGATGCTTTGGATGGTTTTTTTGGGTCCATAAGGGGCTTAAATAAATTGCATAAGCATTCCAGATGTAGCCCTCCAAGGCTGAGGCTTGGGAAAAGGGAAAAAGCCCTATGCTCCTTTCTCTTCTTTTTGCCTCTGTGGTTCCCCTGTCCTCAAAGCGAAAGTGGAAAGGAGTGGGCAGCGCCCAGACCGAGGCTCGCTAGAGGGGAAGGGCTGTAAGACAGTGTGATCCTTGCATCACTGCTGGGGTGTGTTCTCAAGTGGCACATCTCCATCAGGGGTGTAGGGACCACCTGGGCACCTAAGCCTCTCCCAGCGTTTCCCATCCCACCTTCCTCTACTCACCAGTCAGTGTTTCCCTGACTTCTCTGGTGATATGAATCACCTGGGCACCTGGGGAGCTAAAAAAAAGCCTGAGTTCTCAAGGCCTATCCCAGACCACTGAATCAGAATCTCCAAGTGAAGGGCCTGGAAAGCTGTGTGATTGACAAGCGAGCCCAGGTGATTCCCGTCAGGGATGTTTGGCAAACACTGCCTGACTAACCACCACCCACGCCGCACACTTTGATGGTCTTTAAAGTCTCCCAGGGCATTCTAAGCCCCTTTCTGCCTCAGAATCATTATATGGACATTTCTTCTCCGTGAAAGGCTCTTTCCTGTTCCCTGCTCTTGGCTAAATGCCTGCTTCTCCTGACTTCAGGACGTTCCTGAAGCACCATTTCCTCAGAAAGGCCATCCTTGACCACTCTTCTCACCATGTACACAACTAATGGTTTTTATTTAGTTAGTTAAAATTTCATTTATTTATTTTAAATTTTTCATTCATTTATTTATTTATTTTTGGCTGTGCGTGGGCTTTCTCTAGTTGTGGCGAGCGGGGGCTACTCTTCGTTGCGGTGCGCGGGCTTCTCATTGCAGTGGCTTCTCTTGTTGCGGAGCATGGGCTCTAGGCACGCAGGCTTCAGTAGTTGTGGCACACGGGCTCAGTAGTTGTGGCATGGGAGCTCTAGAGCGCAGGCTCAGTAGTTGTGGCGCACAGGCTTAGTTGCTCTGCGGCATGTGGGATCTTCCTGGACCAGGGCTCAAACCCGCCCTTGCGTTGGCAGATGGATTCTTAACCACTGCGCCACCAGGGAAGCCCTATTTATTTATTTTTTGAAGCGGTTTTTTCTTTTGGCCGCGCAGCGTGACTTGGGGGATCTCTGTTCCCTGACCAGGGAGGGGTTGATCCTGGGCCACGGCAGTAAAAGCCTGAATCCTAACCACTAGGCCACCAGGGAAATCCCTTTCTCCTCACCATCTAAATCAGGTTCCCTGTTTCATTCTCTCATAACACCCTGTGCTTTTTCTCCGTAGCATTTATCACACAGTTTGTATCTTATGGATTTGCCAAATGCCTACCTCCTCACTAGCACCAAGCGCAGGAATGCTTAATAAGTATTTTTTGCTTGAGTGAGTAAATGGAAAAGTAGCGTTGGGCGAAGGTACTACAGGTTGGGTTGGATGCTGCTCAACAAATAAAGAACTGAGTATGAGAACTTGAATCTCCCAGGTAAAATTGTTACATGTCAGCTAAAGTCAAGGGAGATGGGCCCAACAAATATGTGTATTAATGGGGCAGTGGGTGAGATTACTTCAAAAAATATTTATTAAGTACCTAGTATGCGCAAAATGCAATATTAGGAGCTATGGATACAACACTGAATGAGACTGAAGCAGTCTCTGTCTTCATGGAACGCACATTCTAGCAAGGATGACAGCTGTTAAGCAACCAGTTACACGGTTCTATAATTTTGGTAAATGCAATGAAAGAATGACAAAGCTGTAAGAGCCTATAACAGGGAGACCTGGCATGGTCTGTAGGGCATCAGGCCAGTCATAGTACTTCTAAGACAAGTGGCTGGGGAAACTGTGCCCAAAGAATCTAATATACTCTGTCCTATCTCTTGTCAACGGTGGCACGAGGGGAGGCGCCTCTGTATATGGCTTTGCCACCTCAGCACAGTTGACATCTTGGACCAGAACATTCTTTGTTTTGGGGCACTTTCTAGTGCACCGTAGGAAAGGCTTAGCACCATTCCTGGCCTCTACCCACTGGATGCCATAGGCCCCGCAGTTGTGACAACCACAGATATCTCAACATCACCAAGTGTCCCCTGTGAGAGGGTGGGGGGAGGAAGCAAAATCTGCCCCCCTCCCTCCCCCAGTTGAGAATCACTGCTCTACCTGAAACTTTTTTTTTTTCAATGTCTTTACTTATGATTTATCCAAGTCAGTACCAGGAACTTAATTTATTCATTCAGTAAGTATTTGTTGAATGCTTAGGCACTGGGGACACAGTAGTGATCAAAGCCCGTGCTTTCTTGAAGCTGTGTTCCAATGGGGAGAGATGGACAATAAATTTTAAAATACGTAACATTTCAGAAGTAGGGGATAGGTTGGTCTTAGAAGTTCTTTCTGACAAGATGACATTTGACTTGAAAGAAGAAAGGGAATGAGTGGCAACACCAAAAGCAAGAGGCAGAGCCATTGCAGGGCTGTAGTTGACCTCACCTTTCTGTCTGCAGGTCTAACCAAGCTGCTTGTGTTTCAGAGCATCCTCCACAGAAGGGCAGCTGGACGGACTCCAGAACAGCCTTAACTCTGCAGCCTTTGTGCCCATCACCAGCTCCACAGGTCAGTTCCAGGTGGGACAGCGGGCAGGGTCTGGGCCAGCAAGTTCTCTCCTGCCTCTGAAGAGAGCTCCAGCTCAGAGAACGAAGCATCCAGGCCTCTGGAGCACTGGCAAGTGGGCATTTTGTTACTCTCTTCTTCCAAATGACAGCAACATTTTAGGATGAAATGGTTTTCCAGAACTAGTTTGGGGTAGGCAAAATTTCCCCGTCTGGTAGAATGTTATCAGATTTGCAGCATTTAGTAAAAAGCCTGTATTTGACTGGTGTTTTAGTGTTTCTATGGTATTTCCACATGTAGTATCTCACACTAAATCCTCACCACAACCCTGTGAGGTATAGCTTTGTCACCTCCACGTGAGGAAACAGAAGCTCAGAAAGTCAAGGGGCCTGTGGGAGACGGTCCATGCGTGCAGAGCTGGAGCTGTGGTCTAATCTGCGTCCTGTCATGCTAATGTCATAGTCTGTTGCCAGGTAGTTGCTGAGGACCTCAAGCCTCTCAACATAGAAGTCAGGCATCATTGGTCCAGGGATAGTTTTCTGTGAGGAATAATTCATAAAAATACACTAATAGGTAATCAGAAGATTGAAAGCAAATCTACTTGGATTCAACTCAACAAGTGTTTTGTTTTTGAGCACCTCCTGTGGAGAAAGTAACATGCTGGGCACTGGGGTGCGTAAAGGGTGAACTAGACAGTCTCTGCTGGCAGGGAACCTAGAGGCTCGGAGAGAGGGAGGTCAGCAGGAGCCTGCTGTGTGGGGTGGGGAGGGATATCTGGCACTGGGGATGCAGAGAATAACAATAGACAGCCTTGGCTGAGCATCGCTGTGTGTCAGGCACACTTCTGAATGCTTAACATTTATTCACAAAACATGCATATAACATAGGAGCTGTAGTCCTCGTTTTACGGCTGAAGAAATAAAGGCACAGACAGATTATGAAACGTTATCTCAAATCTCACAGCTAGTGAATGGTGGAGCAGTATTTGAACCCAAGGGCCAACCTGACCCTGACTCTTTAGGGATTGGGGAGGACTTCCTAGAGGAAGAAGCATCTAAGCTGGGGTTTGACTGTAGACAGGTCAGCCAGGAGAGGGGAGGTGTGGGGTGGAAGGAGTTCCAGGAAGAGGGAACAATGTGGGCAAAGGCCAGTTGAGGGAAGGGGGCGGGTGGTGAAAAGGTGCTGTGTTCGGGGAGCCCTCGTACTGAGGACTGGGATCTGAGCCGGGAGTGGCAAGAGAATAGGCTGTAGAGGTAGCAGGGCCAGCCTATGAGCCGGGGAGGGAACTTGTTCTTGAGAGCAGTAGGGAGCCATCGAGGAGCTTAAGGGCAGGGTGCAAGGGTGTGTGTGTGTGTGTGTGTGTGTGTGTGTGTGTGTGTGTGTGTGTGTGTGTGTGTGTGTGTGTGTGTGTGTGTGTGACGTAATACACCTTCAAATGATTACAAGATTGCTAAGGAGCCTGGTTAGTTTGACTGTATATTATGGGGATAATTCCATATACCTCATAGGCTTACTGTGAGGTTTAAAGGAAGCAGTATACAGAGAAAGGCTCTATAACTGCACCCAAGTCAGGTAATAATATGAAAAGAGTATAAAGATTTTGTTTTCCACTTAAACTCTTTGAAGCTGAATTCCAGAAATATTTGATGGGAATATAAACCCCCCTTTCCCCAAAAAAAGAATTACTAGAAGATGGTAGTTATTTTTAAGGAAGTGAAATTTCCACCTTGGAACTCTTATGGCCTGAGAAGTGAGTGGCTAAGAGAACCATGGACTAGTCGGCAGGGTTTCCATGAGAGACAGCTTTTAGAGCCTCTGTAGCTCTTCAAATTTGCTGAGGCTGGAGAGGCTTACAAAGCTTAGGAGATCCAGGAAACCTGCGTATCTCATTTGTGTGTCTAATTGATACATTAAGTATGGAATTGAACTCTTTGCATGCACTCTGGATGAGCAAGTTGGAAATTTGAGGGACAGGTGGGTCATACTTTCAGCATCTTGATCATGAATTAGTGTTTACCGACTGTTGACGGTACTTAGAAGTTTTTGTAACAGTTGTACTGAATTTGGTATCAGTATAAAACCACAGAGCAAGGAGTAGTTGTACTTCTCCCTGGCTTCTAATATCTATCTTTTCTCCCTGCTTCTACCTTAAGGTAAGTGCATTATTCTTCTCACCTTGTTTAGGTAGCCTGCTGTTTACTGCTGTTGTCTCCAAATGACTCTGGGCCTCTAAAGTCCTTTGAATTTGTTCCTCTTCTATGACTTTCCTGGTGTTCCTGATACTTAAAGAAATGCTGATGAACATGACGTAGCAAGGTTCAGGCATTTTCCATACTTCCCAATAAATGTTTTACCTTAGCAACATAATAATAACTAACCCTGTTAGAGTCATTTATAGAGCTAGTAAATAACTACCTGGCACTTCAGTGTTTTACCTACAAATTATGTTTTTCTTTATTACACATAGATTTAAAGGTGTTATTCTAGGGGTTTAGAAGCATGTCCTTTAACAGGGAGAAGGTTAGGTTGCTATTAAAAACATTTTTCTTTAAACCCACAAGAAGGAAGAACAACCCCTAATAAGTCAAAACATTTACACATCTCTCTGAGAGCTGGGAAGTTTTGCGTGTATAGGAATCACTAAACTGACTATGAAAGGTATTTAGCCCCTGTCTGGTCTGGTTAGCTCAGTTATTGAGTCCGTGAATATAGCAAAAGTCTGCTTCCTGACCCCTTGACCCTTCTTTAAGTCTAGCCCAACCAGGCCTTCAAGCTGTGCGACCTTGTTCGTCAGATAGTCTGAATGAGATAGATAGTGGTTCATCCCAGGGCGCTGTTGAAAAGCAAGTCAGTCCTTTCCCGCTGATGGTGGCCTAGTGGCATTCTTGTTACTATGAACATTAAATGAGGTAGTGAATGGGAAAGCTCTTAGCAGAGTGCCTGGAATGCTCCATGAGTGTTAACTTTCCTTGACTTCCCTACCTCAGGCTATATATTCTGTGTTTGCTATAGAAGGGGAAGGTGTAGAGTCAGCAAATTTGGAAATTTGAGAAGGAAGCTGGAGTGAGGGCCTTTGGCTCAAAGCCAAAGCCATTGGCCTTCCTTCTTTATAACCATGGTGTTCTTCTTGAGGTCTGAAGTGGTGATGGTGAACTAAAATAGCAGAGAGCAACAGATTAGATAACTGGCATTTCTCTCATGCTGATTTGATGGTGTAAACTACCATTGTTGTAGGGCCCGAAGCCATACCAGCTGCCCTCATCCCAGCCGCTTAGCTTATGCCTAAGCTTTTCCTGTCCTGGAGCCCAGCCTCTATATGCACTCCGCCCAACTTTT
>NW_020172456.1:3925299-4000410 GCF_003031525.2 Neophocaena asiaeorientalis asiaeorientalis | reverse complement strand
TCCCCTGCATCGGCAGGCGGACTCTCAACCACTGCGCCCCCAGGGAAGCCCTTTTTTTTTTTTTTTTTAAGCTCTTGTAGATCTATAGTTGGAGGAAGGGACCATACCACCTTTTGAACGCCAATGCTGGATTACATTTACAAGGAGTGAGAAGCAGTGTCCCGCGTTAAGCATTTATCATTTCGGACCCTGGTAAAATTCAGGGTGGCTTTATGCTCTTTGCTTGGGGACAAGGCAGCAGCACGTCAGTGTGCCTCTGCCTGCCCACTTCGTTGTCTCTAAGTGAGACAACAAGAGAAAGGAACTTATTTTAATATAAAGTAAACGCAGTGGAGCCCAAACCCTAAGGATCTAGAAATCACTTTGACTTTCAAATGAAATTATTTGCCTGGCAGCTCTCAGCAGAGTGACCTATTTTCACTATCAGATTCTTGTCCGTTTCACATGCGTTGTATAGTTGTTGGAGATCCCGGGTGGATTTGGAGTATAATAAATTAATAATAAAAATAAACTCTTGAGATGCTTGCCCTAGTGTCTTATACCCTTTATTGCTCCCAAAACGTTCTTCTCTCCCCAGAGTCAAAGGGACAAGAATTTGGGTCTACTACCCACTTTTAATGCTGTTAGAAAGCAAGAGAGAGAGGATGGATTTGATGTTTGGCTGGGAATGGCGCGCCAGCATCGGGGAGAATGATGATCCCCTAGTCTAATTTTAGATTTGACCTCTTGTCCTTTCAGCCAAGATTAAATAAAGTGTTAAGTGGGGATTTTTTTTTACATTTTTCAGGATCTTTGGACGCTCCCCAAGTTATTTTTGCCAGATCCAAACCCTTGCCCACACAATCTGGAGCCCTTGCTACAGTTATAGGACAGAGAAAATCAAAGTCGGTGAAGTCAGGGCCAATTAAAGGTAACAGTAAGAAATAAGAGCATTTTTTAAATTATAACTTGCTGACTTTACGCCACAGCAAGAGACTTAATAGCTGTCAAGAGAAGTGATATTTTCTCAAAATGACAAGGAAATTGGCATTTTATAAAACCAAAGCTCAGAAGGACTCCAAATCTGTGGGTCAAACTACTGCTAGCTTGCTTCTATGTTGACCTACCAGTAGGTGGCACTGTGGCAGTAAGAAATTTCCTTACTATTATGGAGGCATTTGATGAAAAGTATGGGGACATTCAGGCCAATCAGAGAAAGAAACTAAAGCCAAAATTGAGTTATTCACAGGTAAAATGTAACAGACTATACTGAAAAGCATGACATTTGAAGATCAAATTACAATAGCATCTAAAGAGAATGAATATTTTTTATTAAAGATATTTATTATTAAAGAAGGCTTTTAGACTACCGTTGGATAGTTTGTGAACTGGATTTTCAGCTAATGGGAGACAGGCAGGGAACATATTTTTTTTAATTTTTTTGTGAGATTGATTACGCTTCTTTCTGAGTTACTTAATATAAGCATATACTATAATTGGCAGCAAAGCGAACTATAAACCCCATCCTACCACTTATCCAAAAAAAAGCTCCTACATTAAAGAAATGGCCTGACTTTGATCATGTGAGGCTGTACCCACACTTCGTCAGTGCTACCCCCAGTATTTCGTTCCCAGCTATCACCTTCAAAACTTTCCAGAAAATTCAATGAAATTGCAAAGTTTTGATGATTTCTTTCCTCTTTGCTCTACCCTACACACTAAAGCATTAATGGCACACCTGCTATGAGCTTAATACTCTTCTTACCTCTAGGGGAATATTTATAAACTTATTTGAGAAGCATTATTCATCAAACTACCCCAGGAGAGCAAAGGAGGGAGGAAAATTATTTACCCACCACAGGATTCATTTACATTGGATCAGAAAGCTTCAAATATCTTTCCCCAGCCCATCTAAACTCTTTCCAAAAAGGAATGAGAAGAGAGAAGGGAACACCAAATCCATGGCTTGGTCATCTACCTACCAAAATGTACCAGAGAAACTGAAAACAACCAGAGTTGCATTGGTAATACTTAACCAATGGTCCTTTAATCCTGATACTAAGCAGCCTATCCGGTGATGTGTTCATCACTAATAACATATATTATAGAAAGCTAAAGCCAGAAGGTCAATATTTCCTTCAGGAGACTGGCAGCCAGAAGAATGAATATGACATCAAGCTCCAAACCAAACCAGCAGCCTGCCAAGAAGTACTAATGTCCATCCGTTTCCAGGACTGAGAGACTTGGACTTGCCTCAGTTGTAATATCACTTTCCTTGAACCTATTTCACTAGTATCCCTTACAATCCACCCAGAACATTACATGGCAAAATAGGATCATCAGCAAAAAAGCCTTGGGAAAGAGCCCATCTCTCAACACTTAAATCTGTGTTGCAAACACAGCCCCACTGAGCCTGAGCTGGACATAAAGATGGGGGATGCTGTATTGAGGTGGTGAGACCACATGCCAAATGTGTGTGAACCCAGAGACAGTGGGTGCAGCATACTGCTGGGAGACTCCAGGGGCAGGCCTGGCAGATGGCAGATGGCAGTGGGCTGCCTCTTCTTGATCAGGGGAGTTAGGTAGTTTACAAAGTGAAGAGGCAGAACCCCAGAGTCCACAGCCCATCACGCAGATGCATGCTTTATTTTTGTTTAAATGCAGTGTAGACAGAATCACTGCTTGGGCAGAGACCCCTTCATTCCATCCACAGTCATGAATGAATGTCACCACCAGCTGTGACAGTCCTAGAACCTCTTCATATATGGGTTTAGAGAGGCAGTCGGGTTAAATTCAAGGATTTGACATGTGTTTGCCTAGCATGTTATATATAAGACTGACAAAGCATCACTTGTTCTTATCAAAGAATGAGAGGTGCTGAAGGATACTGGGGACTCAAGACTATTTAAGACCCCCAATATGCTGCCCCAGGCAAGTGTCATATTTAAATATATGCATTATTCTGTGTCTTCTTGGATTCTTTATTGTCAACTTGACATCCATTCATCACAGAGTCAAGTATCTTAACTATATTTTCTGTATTCTTGATGCTTTGGCATTTGGGGACCTTACAGACTGCCCCTGCCAGGCAAGCTAATTCCTAAAGATAATAACAGCTTGCCCACGAGCATGCCTTTCACACACAAACCAGCCAATCCTACATTTATATCCCCGACCACCTCCTTATCTAACTCTCACATGGCAAGTCAAAATTTCCCTTGCCCTAAATCACTCCAGGGCCAGGAGCCGGGCAACTAGAGACCACCCCTATAGCCCAAAGCCCGGCCGAATTATTTAAACTAGCCAGTCTTAAGCTGTTTACCCTGCCCTGCCTAGCCTTTCCCAAGGAAACCCCAAATAAGGCTCTGGCCTAGACTTTCCCCTCACTCCTGTCTTCTGTCTCCTGAGCACGCTGGTGTTTGCCCCGTGACCCTGCGTGGTGTGCAGTGACCCCCTCTCTGGGACCTGCAAGTAAAATCAACTTCCTCCTGCCAGGCCTTGTTCTTACATCCTCCTTGGCCGTGCGGACCGTTGCACACCATACTCGACATGTACGTTCTTAGAACAGACATCAGCAGGAAGAATAACTTTGATTTGTAGTACAAGGAACCAGGAAAATATCTGAATCAATTAGGTTTGTATCACCCAGTTCTAAGCAACTGGTCACAGTACTTACTTCATTGTAGGCTGTATTGCACAAGTGATGTTTTAACAGTATGTGTTTTGCTAGTCTCAGTCTGGCTGCAGCCACACAAGAAGGATGTGGATCCCTCTACATGGCAAGATCGCCTGGCTGCCAGCCATTGAAATTTCATGCTTTCCTGTCCTGAGGCCTCTTTCATTTCATTTAGTAACTCTTTCTACATTCAGCAACAAAACTCAAACATAGCTGAACAACCTGGCTGGAAATGGGGGAGGAAACAGAAACAGCCTGAATTTCAGTTTGTGGGGGAAAAAGGTGGGTACTTCTAAGAACCCACCCAAAGGGAGTTCATTTGCCTTAAGGAAAACCAGGGAACTCTATTTCTGAAACAGATTAAGAAATGGACTACTGAGATAACATCTGAAAACTGATATTGTCTCTTGCTGAGCTGGCAAAGCCCCAAAAGAGGAGTGATGATTCTTCAATTGTTAACAATTACTACTTTGTTACTAAGAGACAAGGGGAAGTGCATTGGCTCCTTTCTCAACTTACATTTACCTTACAGAAGCACACATGCCTCCTGGAAAAAATGCCTGGCACCGTGCATTGTTAGAGTTGTACCTACCACTGCATCTTGTAGCAGATTTGTGCTGTCCTGTATAATATCCATTCACTTTGAGTGGGAAAAGATCCTGTTTGTTCTTGTAGTTCTGAATTGGGCAAGTAACCAGTATAACGTTGCCTTACTCTGGGAGTCTTTATACTTATCACTACAAGTTATCAATCTATACCCTGTGGTTATTCATCCCATGAACCCACACATCGTGCTTCTAGCTTCAATGAGATGCTTGTTATAGGGACATACCTTTGCTTTACCATCCTTTTATCCGTAGGACATAATTGCCCCTAAAAGTTCTAAAGAAAAAAACCAGCATGCTAAGCCATGCCTGTCTTTGGAAAAAACAAGTTTTGCCCATGGAAATATTTACAGCTCTGCTTGCCTGATCTGTAGAATTTGAACTGGGTCGCAAAGAGTGTAGGTAGGTAATGCAGGGCGTGGAGAAAGGTGACTTGCAGTATATTGCCCTGTCGGCATGATTGGCATTGGTATTTATTCTGTATCCTTTCAAGTTATGATTATAAGGCAAAAGACTCAGATTCTCTTAAGTCCCCAGAATGAAGAGCATCACTAGTAAAACAACAGTCTCCTGTAGTTCTTTGTTCTTGCCTTTTGGACATGCAAGTATGTCCATTTAGGGCTTCTGTAAGTATCAAGGAGCCCTCTTCTCTTGAAACTTAAACCCAGGATAACTAGTTATGTGATACCAGAGAGGAGCAGCTTGAATGTGTGGAATGTCCCTTTAGCTACATCAATAAAACATAGCACGTATCCCTGGTATAAAATGGGGATATACCTGGGAAAGCCAACCTGGTTGTAAGAGGGTATGAAGAGAAAAGTCAGCTGGTTAGAAGTTTCTGTTCTAGTGTTACTTGTTTGTTGGTTGTTTTTTGTTATTGGGTAGACAAATCACTCTTTTTTTTATATCAGCTGGACTAAAAAATGACTTTGAGGTTTCCCCCCGCCCCCACCGCCATTCACTTCTAATTTGCTTCCCAGGGAAATTAAGACATGTGACAAGTCCAAAATGAAGATATTTTGGAATTTGACGAGCTATTTTTTAATTTCTTCATGGCTGAGCTGCAAATTTTATTAGATAATGATTTGTTTATAGTTACTCATCAGCCATTGTAGTGTGCAATGTTTAGAAATGTGACTTCTCTCAGGCCTTCTATTTTATATTTACTCCTCCCTTCTACTGTTCTCCAGTGTAAGTCACCATAATGCATGGTACTTATTCTTACCCTCCTCTTTTTATGCAGTGGATTTGGGTTGTCTACAATAGCCTTTTGATTGTTGAGACGAGAGATACCCTCAGTTTACCTCTGTTACCGAAAGTTACATAAGCACAGGGAAGAAACGGTCTCAAGAACCAGACCTCATGAAAACCTGCAACATTACCTGGGACAGTTAGCGGCTATAGTGGCTAAACAGCGAGTCTGTTAGTCCATCCTATGACCAGTTCCTCGGCAACTGGCTTCCGTTGTTCCCAGGTTAACAGCTCTGCCATACTCATGGCTCGACCTCTCTCTGTGAGATTCTTTCTCTCCCCACTTTCTGCATTCAGCTTTAAAAGACAGAATCAAAATATGTTCCATTCATTCATCCAGCAACCAGCAAAGTGTCACTGGTGTGCAGAACAAAACATAGGCGGCTGCTGCCTTCCAGATGCCAGGCTGCTTCTACTGTTAGCACGATTATGTGATGAGAAGCTGCCAACGTACGCAGTTCTGGCAGTGTTCTTCAGGTGAGACTGTAGCCAGGCAGGTACAGCATAGACTTTTCATCTCTAGCAGAGTCTTAAAATATAAAACCACGTGCAATAGAATAATAAAATATAAAGGGAAAATCAAGGCCGAAAAAAGATATTTCAAATTTCCAAATATGAGACCAAAGAAAATTACTATAATTGAGGTTAAATTTGGTTCTGAATCTCCTAACAACCAGGACAAAAAGGGAAGTGTGATAAATAAAAGTATATAGTTCTCATTATAAAGAAGGGAGAAATACTCTGGGGGAAAATTAAGCTTTTTACTAGCTCTTACTCCAAAAGAAGTATTTTCGTACTTTAGGTAGAGGACACTGAATGAAGTGATAGTGCTCTCAGCAACCGAACATAACAGAAGTAGGTCGTCTTTCTTGGCATGACCAACATGAAGGCAAAATATTTCAGTGCAAATCAATGAAGACGGTTTTGTGAAGGACAAAACTAACGTATCCTTAGTTTCTTTGTGGTCCAGCATAATCCAAGGGTAAGATTATTGGTTATTTAGAGGACTGGATGGATTGCATGTGCCTTAGACAACCCGAAAATATGACTTCTCTCAATTGATTGCTTAGTAAGAGCTCGGTGCGCTCTTAGGCAAAAGCCCAGACACCTAGTCTTCTACTTTACTGGTTGAAGATGCATCTGTATGCTTTGGAAAGCAGGTGACACAGGTAACATCTTGTGAAAACTGTGGAAGCTAAGCGATAGTCTCACCCCAATCGTACGGCATGTTTCTTCTCTGTGCCTTTATTTGTATGTAGAGTTTCCTGTGCCTGCACACCATTGCCTCCTCTTGCCCATTCACATGCCCAGTCTGATGGAGACACTTTCTGACTGTGCTCCAATGAAATTCTGATTACCTCTACTCTGACACTTACAACACTCTAGTATCCTTAGGGATTACTTGACTGTTTCCTCCATTAGACTGTAATTCCCTGGAAGGCAAGGGTCAGCTGTGATTTGACTCTGAAACCCCAAGGCTTAGCATAGTGCCCAGCGCATAGTAGGGACTTAAGAAATTCAGATCGAATAGATGACTGAGTGGATTTTCATATTTCTGCCTTTGTGTATTCTTTGGCCATATCTGGAATACCTATCCACGTATGCAAATGCTTCTTATCCTTTAAGGATCCAGTTAAGTTTTGTCCCCTCCAATAATCCTTACTCACATAATTCCATGTATCTTGCCATTTTTTAAATCCCTAGAGCACTTACATTTTATATGACAACGTTCAACACTTCACTGTATTTTGTCATCTTTTATCACTACTTACTTCTAGGGTGAACTGTCTCTTCAGTGTGACCAGAAACTCCTTGAAGGCAGGATTACGTTCTGTAAATTTCTTAAATTCCTAGCAACATCTAAAATACTTCATTACTTCGTAATACCCGCCCTTAGAAAAGAATACATAAGACACATAAAATTTTTCTGGAAAATAGTTTATTCCCTCCATTCTTCTGGCTTCAAGTAAAATGATTAACCTCAGAAGATGAAATCTTTCAATGAAAATTTCACAAAGAATGCATTTTATTATTAAATAATCTTCAAAATTAGAATCACACCTACCTTATAAATTACCTAGTATTTCTAACCTACTTCTGGCAATATTTTAAAGCTACTTCCTATAAAATAAAGAATGACTGGTCATTACCCTTCAGATAACAACCTCATACACATTCATAACCTTGCTATATCCTGTTACAGTGAAGAATTCAGGATAAAGATGTTCTATTTTAGACCACATCCAAGGATCTCATTATAAGGGAACAAAGTTAAAATGAGGTTTAGTTTTTGAAAAACATTATCCTTCAGCTTTTTTTTTCTCTATACCAACTAATTGGGGCACTTTAACTTTATCACACAGATTAGGTTTTGCTTTTCAAAACTGAACTGTCTTTTTTATTCTCTCCCAAGCTCTCCATGAATTCTTCAGGCTCCTCTTAAATTGTACAGTACCTGAAACTGAACACTGTACCCTAATATTAGAGCTCTGCCTAGTATTGATTATAGTTTAAAATTTATCATTATGGTTCTGGAGTCATATGTTACACTTTTTATTTGTTTGTACTATGTTCTCGAAAACAAAACTAAAGTTCTCTCAACCCTTATTACCTTTCACCTTCCTCCCTTCCTCTTCCTTCAAGTTCAGTACCATATGGTAGTATCACTGTCATCATCAGTTACAATACCTAACTTTTGTAAGAACTCCAGTGTAAACTAGGAAGAGCAGAACTCTGAAGTTAGCGTGACCTGTCTGGGCTCCACCACTTCCTAGTTGGCAACCATGGGCTAATCACATAACCTCTTTGAGTGTCAGTTTTCTCATCTGTACAATAAGCATAAAAACATCAATCTTGCAGGACTGATGTAAAGATTATAGATTGCCTCAACAACAAAAACCAATCAACCTGATTTAAAAATGGGCAAAGGACTGGAATAGACATTTCTCCAAAGATATACAAGTGGTCAATAAGCACGTGGAAAGATGCTCAACATCACTAAATCATAAAAGAAGTACAAATCAAAATCATAATGAGATAACACCTTATACTCATTAGGGTGGCTACTATTTTAAAAAAAAAAGCAGAGGGCTTCCCGGGTGGTGCAGTGGTTGAGAATCTGCCTGCCAATGCAGGGGACACGGGTTCGAGCCCTGATCTGGGAAGATCCCATATGCTGCGGAGCAACTGGGCCCATGAGCCACAACTACTGAGCCTGCGCATCTGGAGCCTGTGCTCCGCAACAGGAGAGGCCGCGACAGCGAGAGGCCCGCGCACTGCGATGAAGAGTGGCCCCTGCTCACTCAACCAGAGAAAGCCAGAGAAAACCCTCACACAGAAACGAAGACCCAACACAGCCAAATAAATAAATAAAATGAATTTATATTTAAAAAAAAAAAGATTTAAAGAAAAAAGCAGAAAATAACTAGTTTTGGCAAGGATATTGAGAAATGGAACTCTTGTGTGTACCATTGGTGAGAGGGTAAAATGGTACAGCCTATTGTGGTTCCTAAAAAAATTTTAAACAGAATTACCATGCACTTCAGCAATTTTACTTCTGTGTATGTACTCAAAAGAACTGAAAGCAAGGTCTTGAACAGATATTTGTACGCCCATACTCATAGCAGCAGCATTCACAATAGCTGAAAGGTAGAAACAACCCACGTATCCATCAATAGATGAATGGATAAACAAAATGTGGTTATACACATACAGTGGAATATTATTCAACCTTAAGAAAGAAAGAATTTCTTACACATGCTTCAACATGGATGAACCTTGAGGACATTATGCTGAGTTAAATAAGCCAGTCGCAAAATGACAAATACTGTATCATTTCCACTTATGTGTGGGACCTAGAGTAGTCAAATACATAGAGACAGAAAGCAGAATGATGGTTGCCAGCAGCTGGGGGGAGGATAGAATGGAAGTTATTTTTTAATGGGTACGGAGTTTCAGGGTTTTTTTATATTATTTATTTATTTAGGCTGCACTGGGTCTTTGTTGCTGCGCGCGGGCTTTCTCTAGTTGCGGTGAGCGGGGACTGCTCTTCGTTGCGGTGTGCATGCTTCTCACTGTGGTGGCTTCTCTTGTTGCAGAGCACGGGCTCTGGGCGTGCAGGCTTCAGTAGTTGTGGTGCACGGGCTCTAGAGCGCAGGCTCAGTAGTTGTGGCGCACGAGCTTAGTTGCTCTGTGACATATGGGAACTTCCCAGACTAGGGCTCGAACCCATGTCCCCTGCATTGGCAGGTGGATTCTTAACCACTGCACCACCAGGGAAGTCCAGAGTTTCAGTTTTTTAGGATGAAAAGGGTTCTGGAGGTAGATGGTGGTGATGATTGCACAAACATGTGACTGTACTTAATGCCACCAAACTGTTCCCTTAAAAATAAACGTTTAAGATGATAAATTTTCCCCCTCCCCTCACTTCTGACAACCACCAATCTGTTCTCTGTATCTGTGAACTTGGTTTTTTGTTTTTGTTGTTGGTTTTTTTTTTTTCGGATTTCACGTATAAGTGAGATCATACAAGTATTTGTTTTTCTCTGTCTGATTTATTTCACTTAGCTTAATGCCTTCAGGGTCCATCCATGTTGTCACAAATGGCAAGATTTCGTTCTTTTTTATGGCTGAGTAATATTTTGTTGTGTATACCTACCACATTTTCTTTATCCATTTCACCCACCAATAGACATTTTGGTTGTTTTCATATCTTAGCTATTGTAAACAATGTTGCAGTGAACATGGGTTGAATATATCTTGTCCAGTTACTGTTTTCGTTTTCTTCAGATAAATACCCAGAAGTGGAATTGCTGGATTATGTGGTAGCTCTATTTTTGATTTTTTTGAGAAACCTCCATACTGTTTTCCACAGTAGCTGTGCCAATTTACATTCCCATCAGCAGTGTACAAGAGTTCCCTTTTCTCCACACCCTCGCCAACACTTGTTATTCTTGTCATTTTGGTATTAGCCATTCTCACAGGTATTAGGTGATATCTCATTGTGGTTTTGATTTTCATTTCCCAGGTGATTAGTGATGTTGAGCACCTTTTCATATACCTGTTGTCCATTTGTATGTCTCCTTTGGAAAAGTGTGTATTCAGAGTCTCTGCCTGTTTTTAAATTGGATTGTTTGGTTTTATTGTTATTGAGTAGTATGAGGTTTTTTATGTTTTGGATATTAATCCCTTATCAGATATATGATTTGTAAATATTTTCTCCCATTCCATAGGTTGCCTTCATTTTGTTGATAGTTTCCTTTGCTGTGCAGAAGCTTTTTAGTTTGATGTAGTCTCGTTTATTTTTCCTTTTGTTGCCTTTGCTTTTGGTGTCTAATCCAAAAAATCATCACCAAGACTGATGTCAAGGAGCTTATTACTTCCTATGTTTTCTTCTAGGAGTTTTACAGTTTCAAGTCTGATGTTCAAGTCTGTAGTCCATTTTGAATTAATTCTTGTGTATGGTATAAGACAGTTGGTACAGCATCGTTCTTTTGCATGTGGCTGTCCAGTTTTCTTAACACCATTTATTGAAGAGATTATCCTTCCCCCATTGTATATTCTTGGCTCCTTTGTCCTAAATTAATTGGTCATATATGCGTAGGTTCATTTCTGGGCTTTCTGTGCTGTTCCATTGATCTATGTGTCTGTTTTTATGCCAGAACCATACTGTTTTGATTACTGTAGCTGTGTAGTATAGTTTCAAATCAGATAGCATGATGCCTCCAGCTTAGTTCTTTCTCAGGATTGCTCTGGCTCTTCAGGGTCTTCTGCAGCTCCATACAAATTTTAGGATTGTTTGTTCTATTTCTGTGAAAAATGCCATTGGAATTGTGATAGGGATTGCATTGAATCTGTAGGTTGCTTTGGGTAGTATGGACATTTTAACAATATTAATTCTTCTAATCCAGAATTCTTCTAATCAGATATTCTGAGCACAGAATATCTCTCCATTTATTTATGTCTTCTTCAATTTTTTTCATCAAAATGTTAGTTTTCATTGTACAGGTCTTTCACCTTTTTGGTTAAATTTATTCCTAGGTATTTCATTCTTTTTGATGCAGTTGTAAATGGGATTGTTTTCTTAACTTCTCTTTCTGATAGTTCATTGTTAGTGTATAGAAATTCAATGATTTTTGTATGTTGATTTTGTATCCTTAAACTTTACTGGATTCATTTATTAGTTCTAATAGTTTTTGGTGGAGTCTTTAGGGTTCTCTGTATACAATATGCCATCTGCAAATTGTGATGGTTTTTTTTTTTTTTTTTTTTTTTTAATTGTGATGGTTTTATTCTTGTTTTTTGATTTGGATGTCTTTTGTTTCTTTTTCTTGTCTGACTGCTCTGGCTAGACCAGTACTATGTCAAATAAAAGTGGGCATCCTTGTCTTGTTCCTGATCTTAGAGGAAAAGCTATCAACTTTTCACGGTTGAGCATGTTAACTGTGGATTTGTCATATATAGCCTTTATTATGTTGAGGTATGTTCCCTCTATACCCACTTTGTTGAGAGTTTGTATCATAAATGGATGCTAGTTTTGCTAAATGCTTTTTCTGCATCAATTGCAATGATATAATTTTTATCCTTCATTTTTTTAATGTGGTGTATCATGTTGATCTGTGGATGTGAAACCATCCTTGCACTCCTGCAGTGAATTCCACTTGGTCATGGTGTATGATCCTTTTTATATATTGTTGGATTCAGTTTGCTAATATTTTGTTGAGGAGGATTTTTGCATCTCTGTTCATCGGGCCTGCAATTTTTGTTTTCTATGGCATCCTTGTCTGTTTTTGGTATCAGGGTAATGCTGGCCTCATAAAATGAATTTGGAAGTGTTCCTTCCTCTTCTATTTTTTGGAAGAGTTTGAGAAGGATTGGTATTAATTCTTCTTTAAGTGTTCAGTAGAATTCACCAGTGTAGCCACCTGGTCCTGGACTTTTGTTTGTCGAGAGGTTTTTGATTATTGATTCAATCTCATGTTATGTTATGTGTATTTTACCACACACTAAAAAACTGTAGATTCTGTATGTAATGCACCTAGTACAGTGTTTGGAACATGATAGGTACTCAATAAATGGTAGTTCTACTGTGGTGTCACCATTCAATGCCCATGGCTTCATTAGTTCCCGTTATGATCCTTGAGGTCATATTGTTGTTAAATATTATTTAAAATGTTAGGTGCCCTAGAAAACAAACTCTAAGATGTAGATTAGCTTGCAGGAAGTTTATTAAGGAGTCCTCTTGGGATCAGCACCTTTAGAAGGAAAGGGAATGGAAGGAAACGGGATTGGACAATGGGAGAAGTTGCCCTGTGATGCAGTGACAAAGAACACCGAATTTGGCCCCACAGGACACTATAAAACTGAAATGGCCTTTCAGCTTTGTGAGTTGTGGTGAGGGGGCTGGGATACAGCTTTTATACTTAACCTGTGTTTATCTGTCCTTGGATATGGGCTGCCTGGGAAGAAGGACATGCCCTTGGGTAATGGGGCAGTTTCCAGAGAGAGCTGAGGGCAGCAGTAGAGATGGGGAATGTCTTTCATTACTGAAGGGAGGAGAGAAGGGAATGTGCATTACTACAACAAAAATTTAGAACTAAAACTCAGGTTTCAGTGCCTCCTAGTCCATTCAGGCTCGTTTCCCGTCCTCTGTATTCATGAGTAAAATTTCCATGTTATCATTCACATCATTAAAGAAATAATTAGGGAACTTTCAACTGACTACAGCAATGCTTTTCAAACCATTGGTGGTTGAGAACTAGTTATTTTCCTTTCCAGTCCTTCATGGACTGATACTTTTATAAAATACACAAAAAATAAGTTCCTGGATCAATTAAATAAGAAGACATCTTACAGACAAGCTCAAATTTATTATTATTAGGTTCAGCAGACAGAAAATTGCTGTGACAATTTGCTATAAAGGTTTTAACTGCCTACTCTCAGTCTCTAAACTTGTCTCATGTAGTCTAATAACAAAGAGTTCTCAAAACTGGTACCAATCTAGGACTCCACTCTAAATAATCCTGAGTTACAGGATTCTTATAAAACATTGTTGGTGTTCTAAATTGACATTGGCGATATATTGGATTAAATGAATGTTATTCTTCAATCTAGAGATCTGATCTTTGCTGTTCTTGGGCAATCCATAGTTCTCTTAAAGCCTGGCCTGAATCTAGGACTACTTATACCATCAGCATCACAGCTTCCAGGTATAAGTAGTCCTAAGGCCATTACTTACTCAAGGATCTAATGGATGAAAGGAACAAAGACCATTTTCTTGTTTGACAAGATAAGAGTCATCAGTCCTATTCCCAGGACTAGGAAAAGTGACTCATCTCTTGTAATGCTCTTGGGACATATGATGTAGGGGTAGGGAGATAAGAGAACAGGGAAAGGAGAGCTGACAGAGTATATCCTTCAGTAAAGAAGTACTGGTAAAACAAAGGGGTCATGATACATTCAAAGAGTTTATGAAGCCTTCTTATCTAATTTGGGGAGTATGACCTAAGAGCTGTGGCCCATGGTTGTAGCTTCATTGATCTATGGATCCCCTGAAATTGTATACAGAACATCAGGTGTGCTGCATCTGTGTCTTTTTGGAGAGGATTCACAGAGTGACCCAAAAACTCATAATCATTGACTTACCTTCCTAGTTTGAAACGTGGGTTATATTTCCCTACTTGCAAGGATTCAAGCTCAAGTTACCAAACACTCTCACTTGGATCTACTGTACTAGTTTCTTAGTGCATCAACCCTTACCATCTCTCTTCTACCTCCGTTCCATTCTCACATCACTGTGGAATGAGTATTTCAAGATGCAAACTGTTTCTGACAAATACATACACACACCACCTGATGCCCTTCAGAAAAGCTTACCATTGTTTTTAGGATCAAGATAAAACTAGATAAAAGGTCTTACATGGCCTGCCTACCTTCCATTCTTACCCCACACCACCCTTCCTCCATGCTTTCTCCACACTAACCATCCTGGCCTTCTCTGAACTCCCTACAGTTCCTCAGTCCACAGAGCCTTTGCAGATGGCTGCTCTACCTGGAATGTTGTTCCCCTACTCTCAAGTGCATTTCCTTTCTCTGGCCTCTCTGGTTAGGGCATGTTCCCCTTTTACAGAGACCCGTGTGGCTCTCCTTTGTAGCGTTTGTTACAGTTCCTTGTGATTTTCCATTAGTGTATGTCTCTCTCACTGGACTCTGAGTTCCATGGGGACAGAGACTGTTTGTGTTATTCACCTAGACATGCCCAGGGTTGAGCAGAGAACCTGTAGAGCAGGCCTGCCATAGGTGTTTATGACCGAGTAAGTTAGCAATTTTGTCCTCACTTAACAGAGAAAATTACGGTGTAGAGACTAGGAAACAGCCCAAGTTCACATAACTGACAGGTGGTGAAGCTGGGTTTTAAACCTAGATTTGACTTCCAATCCCTTGCTCTTAACCACTGTAATCACAACAGCAGTTAAAAAACAGTCATCATTTTATTCTGCACTTGTTATATGCCAGGGACTATGCTAAGCATTGTGTGTTTATCACATTATATCTTCTTCAGCCCTATAAAAGTATGTGGCTTTGTTATCTCTGTTCTGCATATGAGGAGACTAAGGCTGAGAAAAGTAACGTGTCCAAGTCACACAGTCAGCAGTGGAGCTGAAATTCAAACCAAGGCAGCTTTATTCTAGAACCTGCTGAACTGCCTCATCATATTAAAACTCTAGGCCCCTCTAGCTGATTTCATTTTCCCAACTTCCTTTCCTAATGCAGCTAAGTGGCTGGTGACCAGGCCCTGTGGCCTGGACCTCCCTGAAGTGCCTGGTGGTTATCTCCAGTTGCTCAGCAGGGGATTCCTGGCAGTGTGGAGACATCTGTGGGTGAGGCTGGCCTGCCTTTATTCCAGCCACTTAACTTTCCCTCATTTGGATGGAGCCAGACCTGTGAAGGGGGAGGATAAGGATCAACGTGGACCTTCTGCCTCCGCTCCCAAGGATGGGGTAGAGGGAGCAAGAGGTGGCGATAATCTTTCCCATGCCCCAGAAACGCCTCTGAAGGGGCAGCATTACTGACTGGCAAGGAGCCTGGGACCTCCACAGCAGAGGGTGGAGCTGAAGGTGGGAGGTGGGAGGGTTGGGGAGGAAGGAGGGGTGGCTTGGGAATCACCCCTGGATTAGTTAGGAGAGCATTCCCTGCAGGTAACAGAAACTCGGAAAATCAGTGGCTTACATAAGTGGCTTTCTTACATGTCAAGAAGTTCAGAGACAGGAAATCCAGGGGTACTGCAGCTCCTCAGAGACATAATGGAGGAACCAGACTCCTGTCTTTGGCTTGACTAACTCTAAAGCATTGGCTTTTTCCTTTTCTCTTTTTTTTTTTTTTTTTTTTTTTTTTTTTTTTTTGTCATAAGGTGGTTCCTATTCCTACTGGCATTGTTTCCATGTTCCAGGGAAGAAAAGGGTGGGAAGTGGGCAAAAGACAGATGCCTATTAAATCTGTCCATTTGAAAAAAATGGCTTTCTTTCCTAGCAGTTCCAACTAATATGTCATTGACCAGCTCTGGGTCCCATGCTTGTTTCTCCCTAGCAACAAAGGAGTCTTGAGAGGTAGTCTCTTAACTGGACACGTGGCTTCCCCAAGCAATTGAGGTTCTCTTATTGAAGAAGAAGGAAGAATGGTGTTGAGAAACATCAACCAGTTTCTGTCATAACACGTTTTCTTTCCAGAGTCCCTCCTCTGCTGGATAGAAATCATCATCTTTCTACAGCCCCTCTCCACCAGCTTCTTGACTGCTGCAAATAGAAATGCCATTACTTGACCCTAGTTGCCCCAGACCTAGCTCTTACCCCATGGAGTTGGAAGGGGTGACTGTACCTGAAGGTTTCAGGAACACATAAGAGTCCCCATCTTCATGGAAGATGGAAGAAATGAGGCATAGAGAAAAAAAAAAGAATTCTATAAATATGTTTATTAAAATGATAAATTTCCTGTAAGTATAATATAAATTTATGATATACCACACCATTTGCATGAATCGTTTACTATTTGCTCCTGGTTATTCTGCAAAAGAATGACTGGGTATACTCAAATTATGCATATTAAGTTGTTATAAGTTTAATTTTATTACAATGCTAAATTCTATTCATGTATGTTGTCTTCCTAAAATTTTGCTCACAGTATAGCTGCTTTATAAACTGAGAGAGGTTGTTAATGGCCCCTGTTTCATTTAAAGAAAAGCTTATGTGCTTCAAGAGGATATTACACGCATTAACATATATGCACCCAATACTGGAGCACCTAAATATGTAAAGCAAACACTAATAGACATAAAGGGAGAAATTGACAAAAATAAAGTGTTAGGGGACTTTAATCATCCCACTTATTATCAATGGACAGATTATCCAGACAGAAAATCAATAAGGCAATAGTGGTCTTAAACGACACAACAGACCAGTTGGACTTAATAAATATCTATTGGACATTATATCAAAAACAGCAGAATACACATTCTTTTCAAGTGCACATGGAACATGCTCCAGGATAGATCACATGCTAGGCCACAAAGCAAGTCTCAGCAAATTTAAGAGGATAGAAATTATCTTAAGCATTTTTTCTGACCACAGTGGTATGAAACAAGAAATCAGTTGCAGAAAAAAAAAGGGAAAAGAACAAATATGTAGAGACTAAACAACATGCTACTAGAAAACCAATGGGTCAATGAAGAAATCAAAGAGGAAATCAGAAAATACCTCAAGACAAATGAAAATGGAAACACTGCACTCCAGAATTTATGGATGCAGCAAAAGCAGTTCTAAGGGGATGTTTATAGTGATAGAGGCCTTCCTCAAGAAACAAGAAAAATCTCAAGTAAACAACCTAACCTACCACCTAAAGGAATTAGCAAAAGAAGAAAAACAAGGCCCAAAGTCAGCAGAAGGAAGGAAATAATAAAGATCAGAGAGGAAATAAGTAAAATAGAGACAAAAAAAAAATAGAGAAGATCAGTGAAACCAAGAACTGTTTTTTTTTTTTTAAGGTTAACAAAATTGATAAACCTTTACCCAGGTTCACAAAGAAGAAAAGAGTATCCAAATACTCAAATTAAGAAATGAAAAAGGAGAAATAACTGATACCACAGAGATACAGAAAATCATAAGATAATTCTATGAACAGTTATATGCCAACAATTTGGACAACCTAGAAGAAATGGACAAGTTTCTAGAAAAAAAGAACCTGTCAAGACTGAATCAAGAAGAAATAGACAATTTGAACAGACCAGTTACTAGTACTGATATTGAATTTGTAATTAAAAAAAAAAAACTCCTAGGGCTTCCCTGGTGGTGCAGTGGTTGAGAGTCCGCCTGCCGATGCAGAGGACACAGGTTCGTGCCCCGGTCCGGGAAGATCCCACATGCCGCAGAGTGGCTGGGCCCGTGAGCCATGGCCGCTGAGCCTGCGCGTCCGGAGCCTGTGCTCTGCAACGGGAGAGGCCACAACCGTGAGAGGCCCGCGTACTGCAAAAAAAAAAAAGAAAAAAAAACCCAGCAAACAAAAGTCCAGAACTGGACAGCTTCGCAGGATAATGCTACAAAACACATAAAGAGCTAATACCCATTCTTCTCAAACTATTCCAAAAAATTGAAAAGGATGGAACACTCCCAGATTCATCCTACTAGGCCACCATTACCCCGATACCAAAGCTAGGCAAAGACATTACCAAAGAAGAAAATTATAGGTCAATATCTTTGATGAATATAGATGCAAAAATCCTCAGCAAAATATTAACAAATCAAATCCAACAATATATAAAAATGATCATACAACATGATCAAGTTGGTTTGTTTCAGGGACATAAGGATGGTTCAACATTTGCAAATCAGTCAGTGTGATACAACTCTTTCCAATCCTGTTCAACATGGTATCAGAAGTCCTGGTGAGAGGGCAGAGAGCAGAAGCGAAAAGAACTACAATCCTGCAGTCTGTGAAACAAAAACCACATTCACAGAAAGATAGACAAGATGAAAAGGCAGAGGGCTATGTACCAGATGAAGGAAGCAGACAAATACTCCCAAACTCATTATGTGAGGCCACCATCACCCTGATACCAAAAACAGACAGAGATACTACAAGAAAAGAAAATTGCAGACCAATATCACTGATGAGTATAGATGCAAAAATCCTTGACAACATACTTGCAAACAGAATCCAACAACACATTAAAAGGCTCATACACCATGATCAAGTGAGATTTATCCCAGGGATGCAAGGATTCTTCAATATACGCAAATCAATCAATGTGATACACCATATTAACAAATTGAAGAATAAAAACCATATGATCATCTCAGTAGATGCAGAAAAGCTTTTGACAAAAGTCAACACCCATTTATGATCAAAACTCTCCAGAAAGTGGGCATAGAAGGAACCTACCTTAACATAATAAGGGCCATATACGACAAACCCACAGCAAACATCATTCTCAATGGTGAAAAACTGAAAGCATTTCCTCTAAGATCAGGAAGAAGACAAGGATGTCCACTCTCACCACTATTATTCAACATAGTTTTGGAAGTCCTAGCCACAGCAATCAGGGAAGAAAAAGAAATAAAAGGAATACAAATTGGAAAAGAAGAAGTAAATCTGTCACTGTTTGCAGATGACATGATACTATACATAAAGAATCCTAAAGATGCCACCAGAAACCTACTAGAGCTAACCAATGAATTTGGTAAAGTTGCATGATAAAAAATTAATGCCCAGAAATCTCTTGCATTCCTATACACACTGAAAGAGAAGTTAAGGAAACACTCGCATTTACCATTGCAACAAAGAGAATAAAATACCTAGAAATAAATCTACCTAGGGAGACAAAAGACCTGTATGCAGAAAACTATAAAACCCTGGTGAAAGACATTAAAGATGATAACAGATGGCAAGATAGACAATGTTCTTGGATTGGAAGAATCAATATTGTGAAAATGACTCTACCACCCAAAGCAATCTACAGATTCAATGCAATCCCTTTCAAATTACCAATGGCATTTTTTACAGAACTAGAACAAAAAAATCTTAAAATTTGTATGGAGACACAAAAGACCCCGAATAGCCAAAGCAGTCTTGAGGGGAAAAAACGGAGCTGGAGGAATCAGACTCCCTGACTTCAGACTATATGACAGAGCTACAGTAATCAAGCCAATATGCTACTGGCACAAAAACAGAAATATAGATCAATGGAACAGGATACAAACCCCAGAGATAAACCCATGCACTTATGGTCAACTAATCTATGGCACAGGAGGCAAGGATATACAATGGAGAAAAGACAGTCTCTTCAATGAGTGGTGCTGGGAAAACTGGACAGCTACATGTAAAAGAATGAAATTAGAACAGTCCCTAACACCATACACAAAAATAAACTCAAAATGGATTAGAGACCTAGATGTAAGACCAGGCACTCTACACCTCCTAGAGGAAAACATAGGAAGAACACTCTTTGACATAAATCACAGCAAGATCTTTTTTGATCCACCTCCTAGAGTAATGGAAATAAAAACAAAAATGAACAAATGGGACCTAATGAAACTTAAAAGCTTTTTCAAAGCAAAGGAAACCATAAGCAAGACGAAAAGACAACCCTCAGAATGGGAGAGACTGTTTGCAAATGAATCATCAGACAAAGGATTAATCTCCAAAATATATAAACAGCTCGTGCAGCTCAATATTATAAAAACAAACAACCCAATCCAAAAATGGGCAGAAGACCTAAATAGACATTTCACCAAAGAAGACATACAGATGGCCAAGGGGCAGATGAAAAGATGCTCAACATCACTAATTATTAGAGAAATGCAAATCAAAACTACAATGAGGTATCACCTCACACCAGTTAGAATGGGCATCATCAGAAAGTCTACAAACAACAAATGCTGGAGAGGGTGTGGAGAAAAGGGAACCCTCTTGCACTGTTGATGGGAACGTAAATTGATACAGCCACTATGGAGAACAGTATGGAGGTTCCTTAAAAAACTAAAAATAGAATTACCATATGACCGAGCAATCCCACTACTGGGCATATACCCAGAGAAAACCATAATGCAGAAAGACACATGCACCCCAATGTTCATTGAAGCACTATTTACAATAGCCAGGTCATGGAAGCAATCTAGATGCCCATCGACAGATGAATGGATAAAGAAGATGTGGTACATATATACAATGGAATATTATTCAGCCATAAAAAGGAACAAATTTGGGTCATTTGTAGAGACGTGGATGCATCTAGAGACTATCATACAGAGTGAAGTAAGTCAGAAAGAGAGAAACAAATATCGTATATTAACACATATATGTGGAACCTAGAAAATGGTATAGGTGAACCAGTTTGCAGAGCAGAAATAGAGACACAGATGTAGAGAACAAACATATGGACACCAAGCGGGGAAAGTGGCGGGGAGTTGGGGTGGTGGTGTGATGAATCAGGCGATTGTGATTGACTTGTGTACCCTGATGCGTATAAAATGGATGACTAATAGGAAAAAACAAAAGTCCTGGCCACAGCAGTCAGACAAGAAAAATAAAAGGCATCCAAATTTAGAAGGGAATGGGCCTTCACTTGTGGCACAGTGGTTAAGAATCCTCCTGCCATTTGCAGGGGACACAGGTTCAATCCCTGGTCCGGGAAGATCCCACATGCCACAGAGCAACTAAGCCCGTGCACCACAACTACTGAGCCTGTGCTCTAGAACCTGTGAGCCACAACTACTGAGCACATGTGCCACAACTACTGAAGCCCACACACCTAGAGCCCATGCTCTGCAACAAGAGAAACCACCGCAATGAGAAGGCTGCACACCACAACGAAGAGTAGCCCCCACCCACCACAACTAGAGAAAGTCCACAGGCAGCAACGAAGACCCAACGTAGCCATAAATAAATAAATAAATAAGTAAATGAGGAAATTGTTCATGTTCAGAGCAATTTAAAAAAATAAATAAAATAAAATAAAATTGCATCAAAAAGAATCGGAATAAACTTAACCAAGGATGTGAAAGACCTATACTCTGGACACTATAAAACACTGTTGAAGGAAATTGAAGATGATACAAAGAGATGGAAAGATATCCAGTGCTCTTGGATTGGAAGAATTAATATTGTTAAAATGGCCATACTACCCAAAGCAACCTACAGATTTAATGCAATCACTATCAAAATACCCATGACATTTTTCACAGAACTAATGAATTAAATAATCCTAAAATTTATATTAAACCATAAAAGACCCTGAATTGCTGAAGCAATCTTGAGAAAAAAGAACAAAGTTGGAGGTATCATGCTCCCGGACTTCAGACTATACTATAAAGCTACAATAATGAAAACAACATGGTACGGGCACAAAAACAGACACACAGATCGATGGAACAGCATAGAGAGCCCAGAAATAAACCCACACACCATGGTCAATTAATCTACAACAATGGAGGCAAGAATATACAGTGGAGAAAACACAGTCTGTTCAATAAGTGGTGCTGGGAACACTGGACAGCTACATGTAAAACAATGAGATTACATTTCCTCACACCATATACAAAAATAAACTCAAAATTAAAGACCTAAATGTAAGACTAGAAACCGTAAAACTCCTAGAAGAGAACATAGGCAGAGTACTCTTTGACGTAAATCATAGTAATATTTTTTGGATCTGTCCCTAAGGTTAAAGAAATAAATGCAAAAATAAACAAATGGGACCTAATTAAATGTAAAAACTTTTTGCACAGCAAAAGAAATCATTGACCAAACAAAAAGACAACCTACTGAATAGGAGAAAATATTTGCAAATCTTATGACCAACAAGGGGTTAATATCCAAAATATATAATCAGTTCATACAACTCAACATGAAAAAAAAAAACCCAGTGGAAAAATGGGCAGAAGACCTAAATATATATTTTTCCAAAGAATACATATAGATGGTCAACAGGCACATGAAAAGATGCTAAACACCGCTAATTATTAGAGAAATACAAATCAAAATATACGAATGTTGGCAAGGATGTGGAGAAAAGGGAACCCTCATATACTGTTCTTGGGAATGTAAATTGGTGCACCCACTGTGGAAAACAGAATGGAGGCTCCTCAGAAATCTAAAAATAGAAATACTGTATGATCCAGCAATTCCACTCCTGGGTATATATCCATAAAAAACAAAAACACTAATGTGAAAAGATACAGGCAGCCCAGCATTCATAGCAGCACTATTTACAGTAGTCAAGATATGGAAACAACCAAAGGTTTCATCAACAGATGAAAGGATAAAGAAGTTGTGGTGTGTGTATTTATTCACATATATAAATATATTTGTGTATATATATATTTATTTATAAATATATATATTTCAATATATAGTTCAGCACAGGGAATTATAGCCATTATTTTGTAATAACTTTTAATAGAGTATAATATATAAAAATACTGAATCACTGTGCTATACACCTGAAACAAATATAATATTATAAATCAACTATACTTCAATTTTTAAAAAAAGAATTGAATGAAGGCCTATACAAAGTGAAAAAAAAAAAATGTGCTTCAAAAGTTACCATCAAGAAAGTGAAAAGAGCCCACAGAATGGCAGAAAATATTTGCAAATCATGTATCTGGCAGGGGTCCTATATTCAGAATATGTATGGATCTCTTACAGCTCAACAATAGAAAGACAGATAACCCAGTTTTTTAAATGAACAATGAATTTGAATGGATATTTCTCCAAAGAAGACTTACAAATGGCCAATAAGCGCATGAAAAGATGCATCATTAGTCATTAGAGAAATGCAAATCAAAGCCGTGAAAAGATACCACTTCACACCCAATCAAAAGACAGGTAATAACAAGTGTTGGTGAGGATGCAGAGAATTTTGAGAAATTTGGCAATTTCTCAAACAGGTAAACAGAGTTACCAAATGACCCAGCAGTTCTCCTAAGTACAAATCCAGAAGAAACAAGAACATGTCTATAGAAAAGCTGTACGTGAATGTTCATAGCAGCATTACTCAGTAGCCAAAATGTAGAAACAACCTAAATGTCTATCAGATCATGAATGGATAAGCAAGGGCTTCCCTGGTGGCACAGTGGTTAAGAATCTGCCTGCCAATGCAGGGACACGGGTTTGAGCCCTGGTCTGGGAAGATCCCACATGCTGCGGAGCAGCTAAGCCCATGCGCCACAACTACTGAGCCTGCGCTCTAGAGCCCGTGAGCCACAACTACTGAGCCCGTGTGCCTAGTGCTTGTGCTCCTCAACAAGAGAAGCCACCGCAATGAGAAGCCCGCACACCTCAACGAAGAGTAGCCCCTGCTCGCCGCAACTAGAGAAAGCCAGCGCACAGCAACAAAGACCCAACACAGCCAAAAATAAATAAATAAATATATTTAAAAAGAAAAAAAGAATGGTAAGCAGAATGTGATGTGTACATACAATAGAATATTATTCAGCCATAAAAATGAAGGAAGTACTGGTACATGCTGACAACATGGATGAACCTTGAAAATGTCATGCTAAGTGAGTAAAGGACTATATATTGTAGATTCTGTTTATGTGCAATGTCCAGAATAGACAAGTCCATAGAGACAGGAAGGAGATCAGTGGGTCCCCCGGACTAGAGCTGGGGGGGAGGAGGAAGGAGGAGTGACTGCCAGTAGTCATAGGGTTTCTTTTTGGAGTAAAGAAAATGTTCTAGAAGTAGATTGTGGTGATGGTTACACTAAAGACCACTGACATATGCACTTTAAATGGGTGAATTTTATTAGTGTGTGAAATATATCTCAAACCTTAAAAAGTTGATAGTTGATATCTGAAAAGTTAGAAGAAAAAAAAAACAGAACAAAAGGCCTTCAGTGTGTAAGCAGTCAGATTGTATTTACTTCTTAGGTAGCCAAATTCTTTAATAAATACTTATAAATGCAGTAAATAGTTACTTATTCCTATTCATTAATTCAACAAATAATTGACTGCCTTTTTTGTGTTAGGTGTGCTGTCAGGTGCTAGGTAGAAAGATGCCTCGCCTCAGCTTTGCCTCTACTTCTTTAGGCTTCCAAGTAAGGTGGTACGCCTGGGGGACGGCAGCTGTCTCTGTGCCTGGCCTCACTTGCATTTTCCCCCGTTTGGAAAGGTGTCGGGTATTTCTGATGCCTTAGTCAGCACAGAGCAAGGAGGACCTTGACTATAGTTTCAGAGCCTTAAGCTTCACCTCATGCTCCAAATCCAAGACAGAGCAGCTGAGAATGGAGCTAGCTGTGCCACCAATTGCTTCTCTCCCATTGTTAATCCCTTTAATTCTGCCGTCCGCAGGCACCCCTCCCTTCACACTGTCCTGTTGCCCACTTGTGATATGACTGAACAAGTGGTTTTGGCTTTGAAAGGTGATTCTTAGAGACACCTCAAGTGACCAGTCCCTGGCTTGTGGGGATGCTCTTGATGCTCGTTACCATGGGGCACCAGAGATCTCCTGTGGGCTAATAACACTTTCAAGGTAGCTGCTGCTGACTCCCCTGAGATCCCGGCCTCGCTGCCAGGGTCATTAGAGGGAGCAGCATTTCAGTGCTAAGGGCAAACAGTGAGAAGCCGCCAGTCTCTTTTGGTTCTTACAGAAGGGTTTATGCTCTGGCACTTGAGTTATCAAATCGCTTTAAAGCATGGGACAACTAGCTTAGTGATGATTTTATACGTGTGTGTGTGTGTGTGTGTGTGTGTGTGTGTGTGTGTGTGTGTGTGTGTTATACGCTGTATTTCTGCTTTGCTGTGTCATTCCCTGGTCAAGGCGTTATAGTTTATTTTAAAATTTGTCTATCTCTTTCACAAACCTTGAGTTTTATGGCCAAAAGGAAAAAAAAAAAAGTGAGCCACTTTTCAGTCTATGTGTACTTTTTCTCACAGAGCCCTAGACTTAAACTAATTCTAATTTCTCTCTCCCCCCAAATTGATGAATTTATCAGTATCCTAAAATGCTCATTACATTTAGAAAAGAATGCTTCCTGGTGGCATGTGGATGGAGAAATCCAGCTGGGTTTGGGGGGTAAAAGCTCGTGTTGGCCCTTAGCCTGCTGTAACTGTCCTGCCTGCCTCTCTAACCACCACGCTCATGCTCCTGGTGCCTGCAGAGCATAAGAAAAGCTTCTCCCCTACTGGACTCTCCCCTCATTGCTATAGGAGGGGAGTAGCAGGAAATGGAATCTGCCCTGGTCATGGGACTTTTTTGAAAGAAACAAAGCATGATCTGATGAAGAGCAGGTTAATCCTGCTATTTCATTTCCCTTTCAGAAAGGGTGGGGGCAGGATTGTGATATGAAGTATTTGGTTTCACATCTGTTCCAGGAATTATCCTCGGCATAAATCCACTTTTCTTTCAAGCATCCTGAAGCATCCCAGGGAGCTCCTCCTCCCGGGGCATGCTCCCTGCCCCCACAGTTTATTTCATGGCCACAGAGCAGCTGACAGACTCCCCGAGAAATCATCCTGTCATTGCTATAGGAGGAGCCTTGGAAGTCAGAATTTCTGTGTGTCAGTGATATCAGTTTTGTGCTCTGCTCTCCATGAAGGGTTTAGGGTAAAACCTAAACCCAGCAGTGTGGTATAATGGAAAGAGGACCCAATTTAAAAATCAAAGGAACTGGCTCTCATCTCCCATTGGCTACTATTTGTGTGATCTTGGGCAAGTCACCAAACCTCTTCAGGCTCAAAGCCCTCATCTGTGAAATTAACATCTTTGGCACTTTGAGAAATGAAGTTCAACTCGAAAATGATACAAATCTGTAATCTGTTACATGTTAGGTTTATCAACCTCAGTTTAAAGTAACTTTTCAACTTTCAAATCTTATTCATGGGAAAATGAAAAATAATTTCATATGTGGCAAGGTGACTTCTAGTTTTAAAACCTGAACTTAAGGGCCAACCAAAGCAATTATTCAAACAAACACAGGCTTGTAACTAGAGTTTTTTAAAAGTTTTCTGGAACTTCTGTTTTCTGTTTCCATCTTTGAGATGTTTAGCATTCTCATGTGGCCTTTGAGTGTATGGTAGGAATTTTCTATGAATAATTATGTTCCACACACTATTAGGTGCACATAAGGAATAACAAACTAAGTGAAACACAAGATCCCCAACCTTAATTCAGAGAATAAACATATATACAAGGAAAAGCAGAATTTCAGATTTCAGAGTGAAGCAAAAGACAAATTCATATTTTGACAAATGTTAGTATATGCAGATGGTCCCCAGCTTACAATGGTTCAGCTTATGGTTTTTTGCCTTTATGATGGTGTGAAAGCAATATGCATTCAGTAGAAACCATACTCTGAATTTTGAATCGTGCTCCTTTCCTGGCCTAGTGATTTGCATTACAATCCTCTCTCGTGATGCTGGGCAGAGAACACAGCCCCCAGTCAGCCACATGATCCTAGGGGTCAACAAGCAATACACTTCCAACCATTCTCTACCCAGACAACCAGTCTGTTTTTCACTGTCAGTAAAGTAGTCAACAAATTACATGAGATATTCAACACTTTATTATAAAACAGGCTTTGTATTCGTTGATTTTGCCCAACTGCAGGCTAGTGTAAGTGTTCTGAGCATGTTTAAGGTAGGCTGGGCTAAGCTATGATGTTTGGTAGATTAGGTGTATTAAGGCAGCAATGTAAATAAAACACACAATTCAAGGAACAACTGGATCAAGGGTCAAATGGGAGATATATGGGGGGAAAAAATGAGAAAATAGGATCCAGCAAAGGCAGTACTTTTAGTAACATGAAAAAGTAGTGACTTCACCTGGTATAAAATTATTCACCTGAGGCTGAAATTAAGTTCTGACTAAGATCAACCACAGCTGGACAATACTAACATCATTAAAAAGTATGGCTAATAATAAACCTTGTAAGGAGTGAATAAGGATGGTTTACTTAATCACTCAGTTTGGAGAAAAATCCACATCTTTAAAGTGTTAACCTTTAATAATATTGAGTTTTTGGTAAGGTTACCTTTCCTCTTTCTCACCTCTCTGAAAAATCCTTCTTAGTCACTCTTTTAAAGCTCTTCATCCTCTGCTTACTTGTGAATTTTCCTTCTCTAGAATCCTGCCTTTGAGAAAGGTTTATTGCAGGGCCAAGCAAGGAGAATGGGTGGCTCATGCTCAAAACCCCTAACAGTTTTTGGGGAAAAGTTTTTATAGGCAAAATTTGGGGTGAGAACTGCAGGATGTGTGACTTTCTTCTGATTGGTTGGTAGTGAGGTAGGAGGGCGGTGCTCCAGGAATCTTGTGCTCAGCCTGAAGTTACCATCCCCCACCTGGGTGGGGACCCTAGTTCTTTCCAGTAGTTTCAACTGACCTCCATATTTGACAGTTCCAAACCTGTACCTCCAGCCAGGGCTGTCATGTATGGCTTCACAGATTGGTTGTGCACTGCACAATTCTGGAAATAACATATACATCAAACAGGTACGTAGCAGCCCTTCTCTGCCCAAACTTCTCCCTGGAGCCACCTCTGGACATCTCTCCTGAATCTCTCACAGTCACGTCAAACCCAGCACGTCCAAAACTGTGCTCGTCATCCTCTCAGACACACTCCCCTTATGGTCCCTCCCTGTTCACCTTCAATAAACTAAAGCCAGAAACCTAAGAATCATTCTAGCTACTCCCCTCACCCCACATATCCCATTGGTTATCAATTATTATATTTTTCCCTTTAAACACTTCTCAGATCTTATATCTAATCTCATTCATTTCCTCTGACTTAATTCAGACACATACCACTTTTTGTTTGAATTACTATAGTGTTTTCCATACAGATCTTTTTGCCCTCGGCCTCATTCTGATTTTATCCTCCACACTGCTAGTAGTGGTCTTTTAGAAACAGTTATAATTATGATACTTCCCCACTAAAAAGTTTTCAAAAGCTTTCTTTAAAGTGCAAATTCTTCAGTGGGTAACCAGAGCCTTTCATGGCCTACTCCCTTCTCTACCCACATTTTCCACTACTCCCCCAACACGTACCTTTAAATTCCAGTCATTCTAAACTACTCGCTACACTACCTCACACTTCCGTGCCGTTGCACAAGATGTTTCCTCTTTGTAGAAGTCCCACCTCCCCTTGGCTACCTCCGGCCATGCTTCCATTTCCAGATCTTGTCGTCTCTTCCAAAGTCCTTCACCGACCACAGTACCCACTTCCCCCTCTTACCATTAACTCCTGTAATACCCTTTGCCTTCCTCTGTAACAGAATTTTCTAAAATACATTATTATATTTCACTTGTTGACCTCTACCACCAGGTCCAATCCCAGAAGGATTAGGAATTATGTCATTCCCCTCTATATCACCAGTGCTTTTCATAGTGCTGGGCATTTAATAGGTATTCAGTAAGTGAATGTGGGATAAAAGATCAGTTTCTATTGCTGTTATAAGATTTAACATTCACTAAATAAGTCTCTGGACAATGTTAGATTAACTGCGCATTGTTCACATCCTGTAAAGTTGGGGTATTTTAATAACTATGTCTATGCTGCTTTCTCTTCCTTGGACTTCTGAGAGGAAGAGAAGAGACTTCATGAAACTTCATGCCATTTTTGTAATCAGCTTCTTCCTGGTGTTCAAGGGCTGTGTTCTTTGATTCACCCAGAAACCCATGTGGGGAAAAGAAGAGGCATATAATAGAGTACCTATCTTTAATAAGCTTAAGATGTTAAATCCACTACTTGTTGACTTTAAAAATGTAAGGAGATGTAAATACAAATCTTCCAGAATTGACTCAGTAGCAAACTACTAGGGTGTATGTGCCCATACCTTATGAATTGATCATTTTCAGAATGTAGCTATTTGCTTATAATTACTTTTCATTCACCTATCACAGCCCCTAAAGGGGGAAAAAATGTAAAATAAAGTATCAGTTAACTGTAATTTTTATTATTTTTTAAAAAATGTTTTTACCCATAACTTCAAGGAAGAAAGATGCAAATAGCAAACGTATCAGGTGACATGGTACAATAGGAAAAAATCCTGGACTTGGATTCTATTACCATACTTGCCACTTAGGAACTGTGCAATCTTGAACAAGTTAGTTAACTTCTGCAGGCTCAGTATAGTCATCTGTAAAATGAAAACACATTCATTTAGAAGTATTTTTTTAATGCCTACTATGTGTCAGGTGCTTTGCTTGGCACCTGAATTAAAATACTGTAGCTGCTGTGTCTACTTCATGGAGTTGCTGTGAAAACTAGATGAGATATTGCATGTGAAAATGGTGGTGGTGGTGGTGGTGGTGGTGGTGGTTTTTCTGTCAAGCAACACCTAGAACAGTTTCAGTCTTCAGTCATCAAAGACATAATTTGGGGCAGAAAAGTACACTGATTCATTTGCAGCAAGGTATGAAGCAAAGAAAAATTGGGCCTTAACCCCAATTAACAAAGAAGTTCAAGTAGCCTCAATATTCTTTGCCCAAGCATTCCAGCTAAGACAGGTTTTTCTTTGTTGGTACATGAGGTTATTGGTTATATTCGTTATCTATTGCTGCATAACACATTTTACTCAAAAATTATGGCTTCAAACAACAAACATTTATTATCTCACAATTTCTATGAGTCAGGCATTCTAGCTTAGCTGGGGACCTCTGGCTTAAGGTCTCTCATGAGGTTGTATCAGGCTGTCAGCTGGGAGCTGTGATCTCATCTGAAGGCCCAACTGGGGGATCTGCTTCCAAGCTCACTCATATGGTTATTGGCAGGCCTCTTTCCACTCAGTCCTCTCCAAATGGCCTCTGTATCAACTGAGATATGCCCCCTTCCACAGGTTCATATGTGAAATTTTAACCCCCCAGTACTTCAGAATGTGACTATATTTGGAGATAGGACCTTTAAAGGGGTGATTACGTTAAAAGGAGGCTGTTAGGGTGAGCCCTAATCCAGTCTGACTGGTGTCCTTAGAAGAAGAGGAAATTTGGACACGCAGAGAGGCGTCAGGGATTCACTCAGAGGAAACCCTGTGAGGACACAAGAAGAAGATGGGCATCTGCAAGCCAAGGGGAGGGGCCTCAGAAGAAACCAAACCTGCCTACACTTTGATCTTGGACTTCCAGCCTCCTGAACTATGAGAAAATAAATTTCTGTTGTTTAAGCCAACCATTCTGTGGTATTTTCTTATGCAGCCTGGGCAAACTAATACAGCTGACTCACAACATGGCAGCTGGCCTCCCCTGAACAAGCAATACGTGAGAGAATGAGAGAGCACCCAAGGCAGAAGCCACAGTCTTTGTACAATTTAACCTTGGAAGTGACATCCCATAACTTTTGCTGTATTCTCTTTGTAAGAAAAGAGTCAGTAAGTCTGGTCTATACTCAGGGTGGGGAGATTACATAAGGGCATGAGTATCAGGAGGCAGGAATCACAGACCATCTTAAAGGCTGCCTGCCACACTAGTTTTTTTTTTCAATAAAGTAAAAATAAAAAATTAGGAGATGGACACATTGGCAGTTTTTACATGGTAAAGTAGGTTCAACTTCATCAAATACATGAGCACTCTGACTGATATAATCTGTAGGCCATACTACTATTCTGTGAAGCTAAGGTTCTGATCTGGCAGACAGAAATTTTTGACATTTAGGACAAGTTTTTCTGGGAGTGAAAAACAGCATTTTATGGACCAGATTGAAGAGAACTGGCACAATGGAGCCTTAAGTCTATGTCTAATACAGTGATTCTCAACCAGCGGTGCATACCAAGAGGGAAAAGAGGAGGGGAGTTACCATAAGCTTAAAAAAAAGCATAGTCAAACTGTAATATAATTATGTATGGAGAGTGATAAGAAATTTACAGCTTTCATAAAACAAACTGCAGAAAGTAAAATGGAACAAAATCTCCATCTGGCTGATGGAGCATAAGTCATAAAAGGTCGAGAAACTACTCTCATCATTCTTTTATTGTTAATAGACAAAAAGAGGGATACAAGACGGTAGCTTAGAAATGGGCATGCAATGAACCATAATACCCAGAGAGATGATACACTTTAGAAAATCCAGTGAAAAGTAATAAAAATGATTAGTGGGCCGTATGGATTAGTTTAGAAGATAAACGTAAAGTAACAGACATATTCAGGAGCCTTTCGAGAACTAATAGGAAGATCTTTACAAGAGAAGGATAGATGATAGTTAAACTCAAGCTTTATTTCAAAGGATCCAGAGGACATCTGCTTTGTGGTGATAGTGAATTGACATCTGATTCCTCAGAAAGTACACTGAGCTTCCAGTAGCTTTAGCCTCTAAATTTAGTAGCTTTGTCAGCTTGATTGTCTCATGTTTGTCTAACCATCAGAGTCTATGTGGCAAAGCTGTCATTATTCCCACCTAAGGTCAAACTTCTTTTCACCTACAGCCCTCTTTTTGGTCTCTAAAATGATGCTAACGTGAGGTTAAACTCTCCCTTTCAGAGCACTCTAAGAGCTATCACTTGTAATAACATCTCCAAATATTAAGCTCCAATAATTTGGCTCCTGCTTTGCTGGAACTCCCCCTTGGGTGGCCCTTTGTTTCAAGAGAGGAAGAAGCTGTTTCCTGTTATCTCCTGGTTGCACGATAACAAGATGACAGACAGGTTCTAGGGTCCATTTCAGTTTTCCTTACAAAAAGATGTGCAATTAGAGGGTGAGACACGGGAGGATCTCACAAGATGACCCACACTAAAAAGGTGTCTTGGAATTTGAATAATGTTTTTATGGATTACCTAAAGAGTTCTCCTGAAGTAAATGTTTATGTTGGTATGGAACAATTTTTGAAATATATTGTCAAGTGAAAGATTTTTTTTTTAATTCCACTGTAGATTATGCTCCCATCCATGTAAAAAGGGGAGAAGGAATATATGTTTATCGTATGTTTGCTTGTATGTGCAAAGACTATTCTGAGACGGATACAGTTACACACAGCAGTAACATAGCAAAGGGTCTAGGGTAGAAGAGACACTTTTAACTCTACACCCGCCTGTATTGTTTGATTTTCTTTTTTTTTAATTTGTGCAGAGATTACTTCTTTTTTTTGGTTGCGCCAGGTCTTAGTTGCAGCAGGCGGGCTCCTTAGTTGCGGCTTGCCGGCTCCTTAGCTGTGGCATGCGAACTCTTAGTTGTGGCATGCCTGTGGGACATAGTTCCCTGGCCAGGGATGGAACCCGGGCCCACTGCATTGGGAGCCTAGAGTCTTAACCACTGTGCCACCAGGGAAGTCCCCCAGATTACTTTTTAAAACTACAAATAGGAACAGTTTTTTAAGTGTGGTCAGATCTTTCTTTCTCTCCGTCCCTCTCTGCCTCTTCTTTCTCTCCATCTTTTTTCATCTCTCTTCATGTCTCTTCACAGCTTCATTAACCTCCCCCTTTCTTCTTTAAATGGTTTCTTCCATGTAGCAAGGTGAGATGGAGGGTAATTTGAGCAGCAGCTCCAGCCTTATTCTTTGCAGTTTAATGACCACAGGGTAAAAAGGACTCTTCTATGTTAGTATATATACATCCTAAGGAAGGGCTGTGATTGGCTTGGCTTGGATGACATGACCACCTCTTAAAGCAATTGCTGCGGGTAAGGGGATGGGACTTTGGCCAGTTCTGGGTCATCTGCCAGCTTTTGTGATGGAAAGGGTATAGGAGGAACATCTGTAGTCTGGCCATAATCACCTGATTGGAATAGAGGAGGTAGGGTTATAGTTTTCCCAGAGGAAGTGAAAGGAACTAAAACCATAAGCAGATGGGAAGGGACGCTAGGCAGACAAAAACAATAGATTTCCCCCTGCTTTCCACCCTTCCTAGCATCTCTACAGATATAGGGTTACATAAGACAATGTATGCAGTAAATATCAATACTTCATATAGTACCTGAAACAGAATAAGAGATAGATCAATATATATTATTATTCAATATCTCCTTTTTAATTGTGACAAAATACACATAACACAAAATTTAGCATTTTAACCATTTTTAAGTGTACAGTTCAGTGGATTAAGGACATTCACATCATTGTACAACCATCGCCACCATCCGTTTTAGAACTTTTTTTTACCTTGCACAATTGAAACTCTGTACCCATTGAACGCTAACTCCCTGTTTCTCCTCCCCCACTCCCTGGCAACCACCATTCTGCTTTCTGTCTCTATGAATTTGTCTACTCTAGAGACTGCATGTAAGTGGAATCATACAGTACATGTCATTTTGTGACTGGCTTGTTTAACTCAGCAGAATGTCCTCAAGGATCTTTTGTGTTGTAGCATGTGTCAGAATTCCTTCCTTTTTAAAGGCTGAATAATATTCCATTGTTATGTGTATACCACATTTTGTTTATCCAGTCATCCATCGATGGATACTTGGGCTACTTTCACCTTTCGGCTGTGTGAATAATGCTCCTGTGAGCATGGATGTACAAATATCTGCTCAAGACCCTGCTTTCAGTTCTTTTGGGTATATACCAAGATGTAGAATTGCTGAATTACTTACATCAGGAAATGGTTATCATAATATGTGTAGGGAATATTTATCATCTCATATAGATACAAAATTAAAGAAATATTTTTTTTAATTCTTTGTGATGAGAACTCAGGATTTACTCTCCTAACGTCTTTCATATGTAGCACACAGCAGTGTTCATTGTATTATCAAGTTGTACATTACATCCTTAGTACTTATGTATCTTGTAACTGGAAGTGTGTACCTTTTGACCACCTTCATCTAATTCCCCCTCCCTGCCTCCGGTAACCAAAAATCTGACCTCTTTTTCTATGAGTTTGTTTGTTCCTGTTACACAAAATAGTGCTTTGGTATTTCTTTACATTTCAAAATGACCACCATGATAAGTCTAGTTATGTCACCATACAAAGGTATTACATGGTTATTTACTTTATTCCCCACACTGTACATAGCCATATATATATACATGAATGATTAATTTGCTGGTCTCTTAAGTTCAAACACATTTTAACAACTCTGCATTTTTACTGCCCCTCCCCTCACATTTACTGTTTTTTTACATCGTATCATACATCTTTTTGTTCTGTGTATCCCTTAACAACTTACTGTGGCTATAGATGATTTTACTATATACATTTGTCTTTTATCCTTCCTACTAGCTTTATACATGGCTGATTTACTACCTTTACTGTATATTTGTCTTTACCAATGAGATTTTTCCTTTCATAATTTTCACGTTCCTAGTAGTGGCCTTCTCTTTTTCCCTTAGAGAAGTCCCTTTAACATTTCTCATAAAGCTGGCTTCGTGGTGCTGAACTCTTTGGTGGGGCTTGCTTGTAAAACTTTTGATCTCTCTATCATGTCTAAACGAAAGCCTTGTCAGGTAGAGTATTCTTGGTTGTAGGTATATCATGCCATCCCTTCTGGCCTGCAAAGTTTCTGCTGAAAAGTCAGCTGATAGTGTTATGGGAGTTCCTTTGTATGTAACTTGTTGCTTTTCCCTTGCAGCTTTTAACATTCTCTATCTTTAATTTTTGCCATTTTAATTACAGTGTGTCTTGGTGTGATCTCCTTTGGGTTGATCCTGTTTGGGAGTCTCTGTGCTTCCTGGATAGTAATTTAGAAGTCAAATTTGAGATGATGGCTGAACATTAAATTCAGAAAAGTCTTCTCGAAAGCCAGGGAGAAGTCAGAGCTGGATGTAGAGTTTAGCAATCGTCCTTGTATAGCTACCTGTTAAAACTGTCAGCGGACAAATCCTCTGAAGGAAAGGATGTAAGAAAGAGCAACGAAGTGCAAAAGAGAAAAGGAGGCAGTGGAGGAGTCCAAGGAACCAGCGTTGAGAGGAGACACCTGGGTGTTTCAGAATCTCAGAGGACCACATAGGAGAGATCAAAAGGGTGGGAATGATTGATGAACTCAGATGCTAAGATAGATGATATTTAGTTGCCTGTGAGTAAGATTTTGTTAAATGTAGTCGTTTTCATACGAATACTGCCCTGTAGATTCCTTTACGATTTTCAGAATGTTTTCATGTGAATTATCTTCCAACAATCCAGTGGAGTACGCAAGTTATTATTCCTATACGAGAAAGAAAAGGAAGCTCAGAGAGACTGATTTTCCTAAGGTTTCTCCTGGCATCTCTCAGTTTCCCCAGATGATCAGTCTTTGGGAAGCTGAAGGCACTAGTTCAGAGATGCCCGAGTCTGAGGAGGCGCGAGGGGCTGGTTGTTCCCCTCTGGTGCCCAGGCAGCTTGTCATCCCAGCACGTGTGCTCTCATTCAGTGCCTCCTGGGAACAGTATCTACTGGTCTCTCTCAGCTTCCTGTGAACTGCTAAGGAATTTGATTGTCTAGACTCTAGAGCAGTGTTTTTTAAACTGTGGGTCATGACCTACAAGTGGGTCATCAAATCAATTTAGTGGGTCACAACCAGGCTCACGAGAGACCGTGGTGCATGCCTCTTCTCAACCCTGCCTTCAATAACTTCACATTGCTTACTTGAACTCGGCTGTAGTGGAAATCAGCCAACAAGACAAAGTCAGGGCTTTTGTTTGCTTATTTTACCACAGAGGGCCAGTTGTTAAACAATTACTAGCATACCACTGGTCATAACCATCAATTCTTCCTCCCTCCCCCCACAATGGAACAGAATGGAATAGAAAGGAAAATACCAGGTCCATCTATCATAAAAGTAAGACTTGTTCTGTGAGACTTTAAGTCATAAAGCTATTTATTTGAGTGTTCATATGAGATGTATTTTTTACATCTATGCATTGCAGTAAAAAAAAAAAAAAACAGAAAGTTTGAAAGTCACCGGTTTAGGGTCCCTTCATTTACTTTCCTCAGGCAGTTGAACGTCTACTGTTCTCCTGACCCTTAGGCAAAGAACTGGTATCCAGCGCCCTTTTTGAATTAATGATGCATCTACTATAGGAGGAATGAGACTGAATTTTTATCAGGCTAAAAATAATTGTTCTAGAATAGGAAAGGTCCCTCTGTACATCAGTTCTTTTGAACTCAAAGCTATATAAAAATTTGTTCTTAAACCTCACCAAAGGTTTTCTACAGTGAGCGTGAATTTATCCTATAGTCAGAAAACAGTAATCATTATTAAATTCCAAAGATTAGAAGGCTGGTGAATAGAAGAAATCAGGTTAAAGTTCATAGTATTGTGTTACTCTATCCCTCTTCATTTCTAGAACTCTCTATAAAGAAATTAAATCTTTTTTAAATTTTATATTGTTACTGTATTTTTTATTAATTTTACTGAAGTATAGTGATGTACAATGTTCTGTTAATTTCTGCTCTACAACAAAGTGATTCAGTTGTGTATATTCCTTTTCATATTCTTTTCTGTTATGGTTTATCACAGGATATTGAATATGGTTCCCTGTGCTCTACAGTAGAACCTTGTTGCTTGTCCATCTTATATATACTAGTTGGCATCTACTAATCCCAAAATCCCAATCCTTTCCCCCACAACTCCCCCCTCCTCCTTGGCAACCACAAGTCTGTTCTCTTACGTCTGCGAGTCTATTTCTGTTTCGTAGATGTGTTCATTTGTGTCATATTTTAGATTCCACATATAAGTGATATCATATGGTATTTGTCTTTCTCTTTCTGATTTACTTCGCTTAGTATGATAATCTCTAGGTCCATCCATGTTGTTGCAGATGGCATTATTTCATTCTTTTTATGGCTGAGTAGTATTCCATTATATAGATATATCACATCTTCTTTATAAATAGTGCTGCTATGAACATAGGGGTGCATGTATCTTTTCGAATTATAGTTTTGTCTGGGTATATGCCCAGGAGTGGGATTGTTGGATCATATGGCAATTCTGTTTTTAGTTTTTTGAGAAACCTCCATACTGTTCTCCATAGTGGCTGCACCAATTTACATTCCTGCCAACAGTGCAAGAGAGTTCCCTTTTCTCCATACCCTCTCCAGCATTTATTATTTGTAGGTTTTTTTAAATGATAGCCATTCTGAGCAACATTAGATGGTACCTCATTGTAGTTTTGATTTGCATAAGAAATTAGTTCTTTTTAAGAAAGTAAAGAAACTTTTGGTGAAATAAATCATTTCCCTTTTAATGATTTAGTGATTTATCTTATAAATCCAGATTATTTACAGGTATATTACATATAAACATTTTATATATAGACATTATATATAAACATATAAAAATATGTAAACATATATATAAATATATATCTCAGATATGCTTAAGTGGATTATGCTTCAAAACTAAATAGATGTGGATAGATCATAGAATTAGATCCCAAGGACTTTGGTTTAGATCAGCCTTGCAATTCTTAAATTTTCAAAAAAGGGAAGTTATTAAATACTCTTATGCCAAAAAAAGCTCTATGTAAATGTGTTAAATGGTCTGCCCTTAAGGTACGTTATCTGAATGTAGTTAAAAAAAAGAAACACTTTTCACTGAGTGGTGTCTGAAAGTCATCCAAATAGATGTCTATCTTTCTATTCCGTGCTGTAACTTTATCATGCTCATCTTAGGGTTTGCTGTAATAAGAAAGTGAACCAGAATAAGGGTAATATGGTTTTTTACAGGTTTGTAAGAATTAAATATACTTTCAGAAATCAGTTGCGTATAATTTTCTTAGAAGAAGTAGGCTTATTGTCTACATGACTTTAGTTCTTTATAGTAGAATTCCTTAAAACGGCATTTTATTAAAACTATTCAATATTCATTTGCTAGTAGGAAGTAAATCTCCCCCATGGATGGACACTTGAGCCCATGTTGGTTTTGGCATCAAAGAGTTACACCAGGTGCTTGTATTCTTCATGAGAATTCAGAAGCATTTCTGGGAGGGCATGAGCGCTTGACGGTGCTGCTGTGGTCAGCAGCTCCCTCTCCCACGTGACTGCATTTCAGCATCACTCAGGGGCTGCCTTTGCTCTACACAAACCCCTTGCAGCTGTGCGCAGTGCCTTTGTGTCACCCAGGCAGGGTTTCATGAAATGGATCTGATGCTCTTGTGCCTGTGTTGTTCATTCCTGCATACTAGAGCTGTGCCCAGGAAGGTGGAGGGCCAGCAGGTTGGCCCTCACTCCCCAGCTGTCCCTTTCTCCTAATGTCACTCAGGATATAAATAAAGTGATTCATTCACTGTCTTTCTTACCAAACCAGAATGCTGCCAGAGTGTGCTACCAGAGCCACTCAGATCCATTGGAAAGGCCTTAGGGACAAATCTAAGGCACAATTTTAAAAGTCTTTGCATTTAGGTAATTTTAAAAATGAATTTAATTTTATTTCTCCTAATCATTTCAGACCTTGGAAGGAGAAAAATAACTCCAGTTTTATGTTCATGTTGTTTGAGGTCTGGGCCTTCTTTATTAGAATGGAAGTCATGATGAATTTCTGTCTTTTCTAAACTAGAAAAGCCATGATCAGATGATGTCATGGGAAATTTGCCTCCCTTTCCTTCAGACAGCTGATGGGTGGTAGAGCACTGGTCTGGGGTGTGGATTGCTGCTTATCACACGGGTCTTTTGCTATTTGCAGAAGCATAGTTTGTATTGTTAGTTGGAAGTCTTTTACTTCCCATCAGGAACGCTGCTGTGCTTCTGCTCATTTCCACAGCAGTCAATGGAATATTTACCAAGCAGTCCCCCTGTAAATATTTACATGGCAAAATGCTATGAGCTTGGGCCTTGTAAAGATTTGTAAGACACGGTCTCTGCCCTGAAAAGAGGGTAGCAGGGGAAATGAGGGACACGTGCAAGACAAAGTCCCCTCCCCCCCACCCCCAAAAGTTTAAGAAACAATGTTTTAGGTAATTTAGGAAAAGTCTGTCCATCATTCTGCTCGGGGAACGTATACCTTAAAGTGAGCATGGAGTGTGAATCTGCTGTGCCTTCTCCACTCCTAGGTGCCCCTCACGGTGTATTTTACCTTGGCAGAATGTCAATCCATGTTTAAAAATATTTTTATTCACTGTGTAACACAAGGCAGTTACTTTAGTCTGGTGCTAGGCTGGGAGAAAAATTGGGTTTGTTGGACTCTGATAGTTGCCAAACCAGTATAATGTATTTCACAGGTGCTTTAAGATTGTCAAAAGTAATTCTGATTTCATGTTTATGTTGCTTATTGACTTTAGCACTAACCTAATAAGATGTAACTGTTTATTTGATAAATGCCAAGTGAGTGTGTAAATAGGCAGTATGATGTATAGACATTTGACAAAAAAAACAAGAAAGAAGTTCCACACTAGGACATCAAAGCAAAAAAGAAGATGGGATAACTTCAATGGCTGCTTTTTTAAAGTCCTACAAAAAAGAGCTGGCTTCTGATCATGGCCACAGAGGCAGTGAGGGGGGAAATGCAATAACATTATTATTCTATATATCCTTCCTGCCCTAATTACCCCAGCACTGGGTCACCAGGCAGGAGCAGGGATTAAAGCAGCTCCAGACTAGAATTATGGCAGATGTAAGGGACAACTGGCAAATCTCAAGGTGAGAGTCTAACTGGAGACCTTTCACATAAAGATGGGACCCCAAAGGGCTGTATTCTCCATGTGAAGATTAACCAGAAATAAACCTCCCCTCCCACCTGTGCTCCACCCGCTTAGGCACTGAAAGAAATTGCCTGTCTTGAACCTTGGTGGTGAGTGAGATGGAGTAGAGGACTCCCCCTTATCATTTATAACCACACACTGGCTCTCATGTAAGCTTGGGCATGAATCATATTCCCTAGGTGCTCCAAAAAACTTCAAACTGAGAATTTTGTTTAAGGCGGTCCTAAGCTAGTGGTGGCCCCAGGCATCCAGTAGCATTAAATATATATTTTTTCTGGAGAAATCCTCCTTCAACTCAAATCTCAAATAATTCCCACAGGTAATATTCTGAGAACTGTGGTATCACAGTTTAAAATCACAAAACAAAAAAGGAAACACAGCGCCATAAGCAAAAATCAGCAAAAATAACAGATAACAATATCAGACCTGCAAAGCCTAAGATATTGAAATTACCAGACATGCAATTTAAAACAAAAAATTCTTATATGTTTAGAGAAATTAAAGGAGGGAATAAAAGTATGAGTAAAACCAAGAGGTTAAACTTATGACCAAGCAGATTTGAAAAAGAACTAAGTAGCACTTTCAGAATTGAAAAAATATAGTAGTTAAAGTTTAAAATTCAACAAATGGGCTTAACTGCAGACTAGATCCAGCTGATGGGAGATTTAATGAGCTGAAGATGTATTTAAAGCAATTATCTAGAATGTAGCACAGAAAGAAAAAGTGGTGGAAAACCCAAGTGAGACGCCCTAATAGACATCTAACTGGAGTTCTGGAAGAAAAATGGGGCAGGGACAATATTTGAAGAGCTCACAGCTAGAAATTTTCCAAAGCTAATGAAAGATACACAAATTGCTAATGAAAGATACACAAATTGCAGTGAATCACAAGAAATCCACACCTAGACACACCATACTAAAACTTTAGAATACGAAAGACAAAGAAAAGATGTTAAAAGCAGCTAGAGAGAAAAGAAGCCTTACCAAAGGAATGCCAATCTGGTTGAGAGCATACTGCTCAACAGCAAGAGTGGAACCCAAAACGCAGTTTAATCTTGCCATTGATGACAAGAAACAATTACCAAACCAGAAATGTACTTAAAGCAAAAATACCTTTCAAGGATAAAGATGAAATAAAGACACTTTTCAATGCATAAAGCCCCAAAGAATTTGTCCCTAGCAAACCTCCACAAAAGGAAAGAATCTAAAGAACGTATTTCAAATAGAAAAAGATGATACCAGAAAAAGGTCTGAGATGCAAGGAGGAATTATGAGCAAAGAATGTGTAAAAATATGGGCAAATGTAAACATAATAACCAGTGAAGTGATAATTATGTTCTTGTGTGGTTTAAAGAGAGAAAGGGAATGAAAATATCCAATATCAATATCATACAAATCAAGAGAGAGGGTATGATCAGAGTTAAAGTAGTCTAACCTGACATTGTACAATAAAAAGGTGAAGGTATTGATTAACTTCAGCTTTACATAGTTTATACAAATGCAAAAATGAATAGAGTAACTACTAAAAGATTAGAAATGTGAAACTTCCAAAATAGTCAAGAGGAAATGAAATGAGAAAAATAATAAATCCATAAGGATGAAAAGAAAACACAGAAAAGGTAGAACAAATAGAAAACACACTTAAGATTGTACAAATAAATAAAAATAATAGTAATTACAAAAATATGAGTGGACTAAATGTTCCAGTGAAAGTCGAAGACTGATTCATTGGACAGATATTTACTGAGCATCTACTATGTGCTACACATTACTGTCAGCACTAGGCACACAGCACAGATCAGTGAACAAAACAACCAAAAATCCCTAATGGGAGAGAGAGACAACAAACCAAATGTAACACAAATAGTACATTAGGCAGTGGTGAGTGTTCTTAGAGAAAAAGAAAAGCCATGAAAGGAGATAGAGAATAGGAGAGGCACTATTCTAAACAGAGTAGTCAAGAAGAGTGTCATTTGAGTGAAGCCCTGAAGGAGGTGAGGGAATGAGCTGGTGGTCATGAAGGGAAGGGAATTCCAGGCAGAGGGAACAGCATGAGCACATGCCTTGAAGGAGATCATGGCTGCTGTGTTTGGGAAAGACAAGCACACCAGTGGGGCTGCAGTGTGGGGAGCGAAGGAGAGAGTGGGCACAGATGGGCCTCAAGAGATGACGAGGGGCCAGACTATGAAGGACCCCACGAACCAAAGCTGGTTAAAAGAGACACATCTCAAATATAAGTATATAAAAAGGATGAAAGGAAAAGGCTGGAAAACGATATACCAGGGGCATGTAGCTATAGTCATCAGACAAATAGATTTTTTTTAATATGAGTAATATTTTTTGAACATCTTTATTGGAGTATAATTGCTTTACAATGGTGTGTTAGTTTCTGCTTTATCACAAAGTGAATCCGCTATACACATACATATATCCACATATCTCCTCCCTCTTGCAATACACATACATATATCCACATATCTCCTCCCTCTTGCATCTCCATCCCACCCTCCCTATCCCACCCCTCTAGGTGGTCACAGAGCACCGAGCTGATCTCCCTGTGCTATGCGGCTGCTTCCCACGAGCTATCTGTTTTACATTTGGTAGTGTATATATGTCCATGCCACTCTCACACTTCGTCCCAGCTTACCCTTCCCCCTCCCTGTGTCCTCAAGTCCATTCTCTACATCTGCATCTTTATTCCTGTCCTGCCCCTAGGTTTTTCAGAACCATCAAAAAAAACAAACAACCCAATCCAAAAGTGGGCAGAAGACCTAAATAGACATTTCTCCAAAGAAGATACACAGACTGCCAACAAACACATGAAAGGATGCTCAACATCACTAATCATCAGAGAAATGCAAATCAAAACTACGATGAGGTATCACCTCACACCAGTCAGAATGGCCATCATCAAAAACTAAACAAATCGATTTTAAGGCAAAAAGCATGTCAAGAAATAAAGAGGGGTTTTCCCTGGTGGCGCAGTGGTTGAGAGTCCGCCTGCCGATACAGGGGACATGGGTTCGTGCCCCGGAATGGGAAGATCCCACATGCCGCGCAGCGGCTGGGCCCGTGAGCCATGGCCGCTGAGCCTGCGCATCCGGAGCCTGTGCTCCACAACGGGAGAGGTCACAGCAGTGAGAGGCCCGCGTGCCGCAAAAAAAAAAAAAAAAGAAATAAAGAGGATCACTACATTATGGCTAAAAGTTCTAAAGATTCACCAGGAAAGTATTTAACTTTTTCTTGTTGACTTATTTTAACTAGTATATTTACTGACTTTTAAAATTAAATACAATGCATACTTATGAAAAATATATTGGGCAAAAATGAACAGAACCGCAAAGAGAGATAGACAGATCCATCTTCATAATGGAATGTTTTAATGTAACTCAGTAATTGATAGATAAAGCAGTCTTAAAATCTTGAAAACATTTTAGGAAATTTGAACCACACAGTTAACAGGCTTGATATAATAGATATGTATAGAACATCACACTAAGTAAGTGCGTAATATACATTCTTTGCAAGTGTCTGTGGAGTATTTGTGGAAAGTCTGTAATAGGCCTTAAATCACATTTCAAAGACCATATTCCCTGATCACAATGCCATAACAAAAAGGTAACTGGAAATTCCTCATGTGTTTAGAAATTAAGAAAGAGTTAACTCATCAGAAAAATCGTAATTAGAAAATACTATTTATCAAAACCTGAGGGATATTAAAAAGTAATATTAAAGGAAAATTTATACAGTACTAGGGAAAGAGGAGAGGCTGAAAGTTAAGGTGCTAATAAGTATCTGACTTAGGAAGTTAAAAAAAAGAACAACAACATAAATTCAAAGATAATAAAGACAAAAGAGGAAATTAATAAAATAGAAAATGAACTCACAGTTGTGAGGAACAAATAGGGACATTATTATACATCCTTCAGAGATTAAACAGATGGTAGGAAGATACTATGGATAACCTTACTTTGATACATTTTTTAAACTTTGGTGAGATGGATACAATTTTAGTATTTAGCTTATAAAAATTTACTCAAGAAGAAATATAAAGCCCAAATATTCTTTTAATTATTAGGAAATTGAATCAAGAACAGGTCTTACCGCAAATTCAACACTAGGCTTTTATGGTTTTACTGGCCATCCAAGGATCAGATATACCAATCTTCCACAAACTGTTCCAGAGTAGCGGAAAAGAGGGAACACTTCCTAACTCTTATTATCATCTTAATATCAAACCCTAACAAAGACAGTCCCCCACCCCCCAAAAGTTCTAAAATTATAAGATCTTAATTGTGGGTATAAATGTGAAAAAGTCTGAATAGAACATTAGCAAACTGAGTCCAGCAATGTTAAAAAAGACATCATGATCAAGCTAGGTCCATCCCAGAGATTCAAGATTGTGTAATATTTAAAAATCGACTAATGTAATTTTCTGCAGTAACAGATTAAAGGGGGAAAAAATCATATGCTCCTCTCAATGGATACAGAATGAGCATTTGATAAATTCAATACCCTCATGACTTTAAAAAAATTCCTACCTAAGTAAGAAGAAGGGAACCTAATGATAGAGTATCGCTACAAAAAAGCAACAGTAACTATCATGCTATTAGTTGGGAAACCTTGAAAAGATTCCCTTTAAGATGCAGAGCAAGACGAGGGAACCCATCACGTCTATCGAGTGTTGTACTGCAAGTCCTAGTCAGTAAAGTAGAACAAGGAAAATAAATGACCTAAGAATCATAAAGGAAGAAGCAAATCTGCCATTATTCTTACATAACGTATTTGTCTGATTGGAAACCCAAAACGAATGTTCAAGTAAATTATTAGCTCTGTAGCTGATTCACTTTGTTATAAAGCAGAAACTAACACACCATTGTAAAGCAATTATACTCCAATAAAGATGTTAAAAAAAATTATTAGCTCTATAGGAGTTTTCCAAAATCAATTACATTTCTGTACATCAGCAACAAACAGGTAGAGTGTGTGATTATACAAAAGATACCCTTTGTATCAAAGTTATAATCATCAAAACATATAATGTACCTAGGGGAAAATCTAACAAAAGATATGTAAGACCTAGTATTTAAAAAATTACAAAACCCTATGGAGAGTCACTTTAAAAAAAATTAATGGAGAGAGAAACATGTACATAGATTAAAAGTCAGTTTGGTAAGATGTTGGTTCAGTATATGCAAATCAGTCAATGTGATACACCATATTAACAAATTAAGGAATAAAACCATATGATCATCTCAATAGATGCAGAAAAAGCTTTTGACAAAATTCAACACCCATTTATGATAAAAACTCTCTAGAAAATGGGCATAGAGGGAACCTACCTCAGTATAATAAAGGCCATATATGACAAAACCACAGCAAATATCATTCTCAATGGTGAGAAACTGAAAGCATTTACACTAAGATCAGGAAAAGGACAAGGATGTCCACTCTCATCACTCTTCTTCAACATAGTTTTGGAAGCCCTAGCCACGGCAGTCAGAGAAGAAAAAGAAATAAAAGGAATACAAATTGGAAAAGAAGAAGTCAAACTGTCACTGTTTGCAGATGGCATGATACTATACATAGAAAATCCTAAAGATGCCACCAGAAAACTACTAGAACTAAGCAATGAATTTGGTAAGGTTGCAGGATGCAAAATTGATGCACAGGGAGTCCTTGGTGGCACAGTGGTTAAGAATCCACCTGCCAATGCAGGGGACACAGGTTCGAGCCCTGGTCTGGGAAGATCCCACATGCTGTGGAGCAACTAAGCCTATGTACCACAACTACTAAGCCTGCACCCTAGAGCCTACGAGCCACAACTACTGAGCCCATGTGCCACAACTACTGAAGCCCATGTGCCTAGAACCTGTGCTCCACAACAGAAGAAGCCACCACAATGAGAAGCCCATGCACCGCAATGAAGAATAGCCCCCACTCGCTACAACTAGAGAAAGCCTGCATGCAGCAACAAAGACCCAACACAGCCAAAAATAAAATAAATAAAATAAATAAATTTTTTAAAAATTGATGCACAGAAATCTTTTGCATTCCTATACACTAACAACAAAATATCAGAAAGAGAAATTAAGGAAATAACCCCACTTACCATTGCAACAAAAAGAATAAAATACCTAGGAATAAACCTCCCTAAGGAGGCAAAAGACTGGTACTCAGAAAACTATAAAACACTGATGAAAGAAATCAAAGATGACATAAACAGATGGAGAAATATACCATGTTCTTGGATTGGAAGAATCAATATTGTGAAAATGACTATACTACCCAAAGCAATCTATAGATTCAGTGCAATCCCTATCAAACTACCAATGGCATTCTTCACAGAATTAGAACAAAAAATTTTACAATTTGTGTGGAAACACAAAAGACCCTGAATAGCCAAAGAAATCTTGAGAAAGAAAAACAGAGCAGGAGGAATCAGGCTCCCCAACTTCAAACTATGCTACAAAGGTACAATAATCAAGACAGTATGGTACTGGCACAAAAACAGAAATATACATCAATGGAACAGGATAGAAAGCCCAGAGATAAACCCACGTACCTATGGTCACCTAATTTATGACAAATCAGGCAAGAATATACAATGGAGAAAAGACAGCCTCTTCAATAAGTGCTGCTGGGAAAACTGGGTAGCTACGTGTAAAAGAATGAAATTGGAACACTCCCTAACACCATACACAAACATAAACTCAAAATGGATTAAAGACCTAAATGTAAGACCGGACAGTATAAAACTCTTAAAGGAAAGCATAGGAAAAACACTCTGACGTAAACCACAGCAAGATCTTTGTTGACCCACCTCCTAGAGTAATGAAAATATAAACAAATGGGACCTAATGAAACTTAAAAGCTTTTGCACAGCAAAGGAAACCATAAACAAGACAGCCCTCAGAATGGGAGAAAATATTTGCAAACGAAGCAACTGACAAAGGATTAATCTCCAAAATATACAAACAGCTAATGCAGCTCAATATCAGAAAAACAAACAACCCAATTAAAAAATGGGCAGAAGACCTAAATAGACATTTCACCAAAGAAGACATACAGATGGCCAAGAGGCACATGAAAAGATGCTCAACATGACTAATTATTGGAGAAATGCAAATCAAAACTGCAATGAGGTATCACCTCACACCAGTCAGAATAGTAGTCATCAAAAAATCTACAAACAATAAATGCTGGAGAGGGTGTGAAGAAAAAGGAACCCTCTTGCACTGTTGGTGGGAACGTAAATTGATACAGCCACTATGGAGAACAGTACGGAGGTTCCTTAAAAAACTAAAAGTAGAACTACCATATGACCCAGCAATCCCACTACCGGGCATATACCCTGAGAAAACCATAATTCAAAAGGATGCATGGACCCCAATGTTCATTGCAGCACTGTTTACAATAGCCAGGACATGGAAACAACCTAAATGTCCAACGACAGATGAATGGCTAAGGAAGATGTGGTACATATATAAAATGGAATATTAGCCATAAAAAGGAACGAAATTGGGTCATTTGTAGAGACGTGGATGGACCTAGAGTCTGTCATACAGAGTGAAGTAAGCCAGAAAGAGGAAAACAAATATCGTATATTAACACATACATGTGGAATCTAGAAAAATGGTACAGATAAATCTATTTGCAGGGCAGGAATAGAGACGTAGATGTAGGGAACGGACATGTGGACATGGGGCAGATGAGGAGAGTTTGTACAGCAGAAACTAACACAACATTGTAAAGCAATTATATTCCAATTTAAAAAAATTATAAAACCCTATGGAGAGTCACTTAAAAAAAATTAATGGAGAGAGAAACATGTTCATAGATTACAAGTCAGTTTGGTAAGATGTCAGTTCACCCCAAAATTTATCTATAGATTAGCCAGGATATTAGTTGTTCTTTTTTTTTTTTTTTTAACTTAAGTTGATTCTGAAATTTACATGAAAGAGAAAATGGTCAAGCCTAACCCTTATACTCTTAAATAATGGGAATGAGAGATAGGGAGCCATGTGTGGCTTGTCTTACTAGATACCAAAAATTATTATCAAGATTATTATCAAGGGAGACTTCCTTGTGTGGGAAAAAAATGAAAGTAGATCTGTTCTTCATACCCTACACAATTTTAGTTTGAATTAAAAGCTTAAATACAAATGGCAAAAGTGTCAGTATTTTTGTAAGACGTTATAGGACAATACATTATGACCATAATGTAAGGGAAAGATTTCTTAAATTAGACCCAGAAAGTGCAGACTAGAAAGGTGAAAACTGATCAATTTGACTTTGTTCAAATTAGGAACTTCTGTTCTAAGACACCATAAAGATGTTGTGGGGTTTTTGTTTTGTTTTCCTTTTATCCTTAAGTTCTTCTCTATTAGAAATACATGCTAAAGTATTTATGAGTGAAATGATGCGTTATCTTGGGTTTTCTTTGAAGTATTCCAGGAGAAAAAACATGGGGAGAGAGATGGAACAAAAATGGTAGGACATTGATAATTATCGAAGCTAGAGGATGAGAACAGGAAGGTGTCATACTATTCTAGTTTGTGTGTATGTTTGAAATTTTTTATTTTAAAAAGTTTTTTAAAGAAACCATCCATTTTTATGGTGACTGCCCTGGATTTTCTGCAAGTTTTAACATTTAAAACAAAATCATTTTCTGAAAAGGTCACTTGTTAAGTGTATATCTAAATGTAATCTAATTTTTATCTCTGAACAGGACTTTCCTTATAAATTAATAAATCATGAAACAACCTCTTTAAAAAAAAAAAGATACACTAAAGAGATTGAAGGAACAAGTCACAAACTTGGTGACGGTGTTTGCCACACACCCTCAAAAAATTAGTATCCAGGTATTAAGCAAAGAACTTTAAAAATCAATAAATAGTTTCTTAGATATGACATCAAAAGCATAAGCAACAAAAGAAAAAATAGACAAACTGGACATCATCAAAATTTTTAAATTTTGTGCTTCAGAGGACACCGTCGAAATGACAACCCACAGAATGGGAGAAAATATTTGCAAATTATGTATGTAATAAGGGACTTGTATCTAGAATATGTAGAGAAGTCTTAAAACTCAATGATTAAAAAGACAACTCGATTTTTTAAATGGGCAATGGATCTGAACAAGGCATTTCTGCACAGAAGATATACAGTGCCAATTAGCATATGAAAACATTCTCAACGGCATTAGCTACTAGGGAAATGCAAATCAAAAGCATAGCAGAATACCACTTCATACCCACCAGGATGGCAGTATTCAAAAAAAGACAATAACAAGTGTTGAGGATGTGGAGAAATTGGAAGCTTCATACTCTGCTTGTGGAAATGCAAAATGGTGCAACTGCTTGGGGAAACAGTTTGGCAGGTCCCCAAACCATTAAACATAGAGTTACCATTATAACCCAGCAATATGTATATAACCCAACAGAAATGAAGACATATGTCCAAACAAAAACTTGCACTTGAATGTTTTCAGCAGCATTATTAATAATATCCAAGGTGTAGAAACAGCCCAAATACCCATCAACTTATGAGTGAATAAATAAATATAGTATATATACACAATAGAGTATTATTCAGCCATTAAAAGGGATAGCATACTGATGCATGCTACAATGTGGATGACCCTTGAAAACATTATGGTAAGTGAAAGAAGCCAGACACAAAGGACCACATATTATATGATTCCACTTAATATGCAATGTCCAGAATAGGCAAATCTATAGAGACAGAAAGTAGATTAATGGTTGCCTAGGTCTGGGGGGGTGAGATGTATGGGGGTGATGGCTGAGATGTGGGTTTCCATTTCCTTTCGATGAATATGTTCTAGACTTGATAGTGGTGATGGATGCACTCTGAATATACTAAAAGTCACTGAATTTTACACATTGAATGGGTAAATTGAATGGTGTGGAATTATATCTCAACCGAGCTGTTTAAAAACATCAAGAAGCAACAGCTCAATAGGAAAATAAGCAAAAGGCATTTTGCAGAAGACAAAACATGTGTGTGTGATACTAGATACTTGAGAAGATGCTCAGCCTCATTCCTAATCAGTCCGATGCTAATTAAAACCACAGTAGGATACCATCATGTCCTCACTTGATTCGCAAAAATTTTTAATTCAGGCAATACCGCTTCTCCACATGTAGAGGAGGTTGAGGTTGGGGGGGGAGCTCATCCACTGGCAGAGGGGGTATGAATTGGTACAATTGCTTTGGAAAATAAGCTGGCATTATTTTTAGAGGGTTGAAGATGCAAGTATTTATGACCCAACAATTCCACTCCTAAGTATCTATCTAAAGAAATTCTTCCAGTTGTGTACTGAGATCACATACAAGAATAGTCACATAATAAAATAGTGCTATAAAATTCAAAACCACATAAAACTAAAATAAAATGTGTAGGGATATAAGTATACGTAGTAAATAGACCTGTTTTTTAAAAGCAAACAAGGGGAAGATAAACCCAAAATTCAAGATAGTGGAAATGAGAAAGAATTGGGAGGGTCTCACAGGGGATTTAGGGTAATAGTAATGTTCCTTTTCTTAAACTGGATGGAGAAATGTAGATGTGTATTTTGGGGGTGGAGGCAGGGGGTACAAGGCAGAGTGTTATCTGATAACCCAGCACGGAGGGAAGATTTAGACAAACTCTAGAGCGTACATAGAGCAATTCTTCCATGTGGTTCAATATTGAATGCTAATAATGCTGACTCTGAGTTTCTAGAAGAGGCTAACTTACTTAGCATCTTTTATTTAAGAAGCAGAAGGGATAAAATGTTCTTATGGGGGGCCGGGAGAAACTAAGAAAACGACACAACAAAGAAGCAGCAGCAGGATGGGAGCGTTTTAGAACCGTTTCCAACAAAAGTAGTTAAAAGTAATAGTTTTTTACTTCAAAGTGATCTTCATGTATTTGGGCCACAGCTACTTTATTCTTCAGTAATGCTAACTAATCCAAACATTCCTGTAAATTAGTAAAACCCCACGTGCTCATTTCAGATACTCAGTGGTTGGTTGACTTCCTCTTTTTCAGATCCCGCTCACACTAAAAGATGAAGCACAGACACGTGGAGGAGGAGCCTATCCACTACTCCACTACTCCTGGGTGCGTGACTCCAGTGAAGCATCCACCAGTGCTGCAAGGGGTCCAGAGTATTTTTTTTTTTTTTGCTGTTTCAGTCCCCAGTGCCTACCAGCAGAAGTGGCAGTAGATTGTTACCTATCAGCCAATCCAGACTTTTCCTGAGACGACAGGAAAACATGTCAGCTCGGTTTCAGTGGAACTTGGCAGTGGGGACATTCAGCGGAAGCGATATATACCCCATCAGAGCACACGTGTATCTTTTACCCCTTTCACCCCTTCTCCCACCTGCTTAGGTCTTCTCTGTCCCTCTCCTGCTACCACAAAGACATGATATAAAAGAGGCTCTTTGGCTATTTGCATTTTGCTTCCTCTTCTTTTCCAGATTGCAGTATTAAACTTTACCTCCTAAAAGCCTAAAATCCCAACAACATTATGTACCAAAGTTGTTCTTCCCTTGCAAGAGGGTTTGGGGGAAAGGGGGAGTTTATATCACAAGTTTCCCGGAGAGTGAAAAAAAGTCCGTGTGCTGCTGACCCCATGAGCCATGGTAAAGGCACCCTTTGGAATTACTGATTTCTAAAATGAATAAAGTAAGTCTATTTTTATTTTCTTTTTTTTCCATTTACTAAGTTCCAAACAATCAGTATTCACAAACGAGACTGAAATAGGCCCAACTTCTCATTTTATTTCATTGCTGGGCAATTTTTTAAACTTCAGGTAAGAAATGTGAGCTATAAAGAGATGTTTTATTCTTATATTTGGTTTCAACAGGTGGTGGGTCCAGGCTCTTCCCCAGGGGCAGCTCCAGCACCTGGGAGGCTGGGGCGTGCAAATGTCTCCATTATCAGACCCCAGCAGACGGGTCCTCCAGTGGCACGTGAATCTGTATCCAGTTGCATAGTGTTTACCTAAACAGCTCATCAGAACGATGCAGCTCAGCCCCCTGGTTGCTTTCTGCTTTCCCTCTGCTTTACCTCTGCTCTCCTGCTTCCTCATCTGTCCTAGGTCCTCTCTCTGGCCTCCACTGGAGAAAAGGTTGAAAGGTGACTGCAGAGCCCATTGAAGGTTGACTTAGCTGCCACAAGGAGTTATTGGGGGAGAATCCAGCATCTGGGGTTTCCACAACAAAGTCCTATAGATTCAGCATTGAAATCCTAAAAGAAAAAGGACCCCCAAAAAGGCAAAGAGAAGAAGGGCTCTATTGCCTTCCTGGTGAATGAAAACAGGTTTGAGCCCATTGAAACATTCTGTTTGCTTGTGAGGGATGAAGTCTGTCAGTTGCGGGAGAAAAGAGAGCATTCCAGGTGTTCCTGTGACTTCTGGTTAGTAGTTTGAGGACCATCTTAATTGTTTTGCTAATTTGGTTATGAATTGGTTAGTAGACAAATTAGAATTCCTTCATAGTCCCCTGCTGATGTGTAGCATTGGGAAGTAAGGTGTTTGGGGAGACTCACCATACGGTTCTTGTAAAAAAGCATAAGAGGGTCTGAGTCCAGTAAAAGAACTTTTAGACCAACTAGAGTGTTTGGAATTGCCCTAGGTAGCCATCAGAATTGAATCCTCAGGCTGAATTTCTTACTGCATTCACCGTGTGCTGATCAGGTGTAAGACCAGACTCCAGATCTCTTCCTTCATTTACCCAAGTACTTTAGTGTCATTATTATTGGTATTGGACTTCTCTTGGTAACAAACCAGGCAAATCATATGATCCTCCCTCCAACAGTAGTGTCCCTCCTTACCCTTCCCCAAAACAGGCATGTATTTTTACAGATGGACGGACAAATGGTTTAAGTTTCTATAGTGCCTGTAAGCGACATGTCGAATGGGGAGGCTGGGAATACTAATAATGCTGACTCTGAGTTTCTAGAAAAGGCTGAAGACCCCTGCCCATATTTGTATCAGCTAAGATAAGAATAGAGTCTAACATAAAAAGAAGATTTGGGATCACAGTGGGTCTGTGTCCTTTGGGATACTTCAGGAAACACTGCTCATTGCCTTGGTTCATTAGGATGAACCCTCAGGCCAACGTTCTAATGATGTCTGATGGGGTTGGATAAAAAGGAGGGTTTGGGACTTACCTGGCAGTGCAGTGGTTCAGACGCTGCGCTTCCACTGCTGGGGGCTCGGGTTTGATACTTGGTCGGGGAACTAAGATCCCACATGCCGCAGTGCGGCCAAAAAGAAAAAAAAAATGTTTATTCTAGGCCCTGTAAGATTATTTCCCTCTTCCTCATTTAAGCCTCAAGGACCAACGATGTCAGGTATAAGGCACTGCTTCTCAAAATACAGTTTTTAGGTAGGCTGGACCTACCCCAGTCCTAAAGTCATCTCTAAAGCTGCAGCCTGAAATTGTACATTTTAAATAAGCACCTGAGTGATTCTTCTGCCCATTGAAATTTGAGAAGGACTGCCATCAATGAACAGACTGAAATTTGGGCTGGCTATGGCCATGGCTGAAGAGCTAGGCATGCTGCATCCCCTCTTCATACCCACTGGCTCCCTTGGGTAAGATAGAGCACAGTGCCACCAGATATGATTTTACAGCAGGGACATAGTTCCTGAAATAGAGTGGAAGTAAACGGGTGCCGCTAGGATGAAGTCTGAGAGAGGAGCACTTAGAACTGCCTGAGCATAGGTGAAGCAGGAAAAGAGTCTCAGTGACCAAATTCAGGAGTTTAATTTGGGACGACTCCGGACACGAACATATTGTACACATCCTTCCACCTTCAAAATGTTAGCTTCAGATAGACTTCTTTTTGACCAGTGGTAAAGTAATTTCTAGAGGAACATGTTTTTCAGGAGCTGCTAGATGGTTCCTCACTTATTGCAGATGGTTGCTTCAGGTGGACATGAAGCCACAATAGAATGCTGCATTGCTCTGGCATCCATGACCTCATAAGAGAACTATGGGATTGCGCTTTTCTTGCCCTCCCCCGTTCCCAAATCCCTGACAAGAGGCCCATCCTCTGAAAAGGAGTCCCTGGTGAGCTCTTTTAGGCTCAACCTGGTAACAGAATTAGCCTCATATTCTTAGGCCATTTGCCACAGACAGTTTCTCTAATTCTCAACTGAATTTATAGTGAATGTACAAACCAACACATTTCCATATGTGAAATCACCCCAAGTGACTTTGCCCACAACTAAATGGAGGTCAAATTCATATGCTTTCTGCACATCTGAGCCACTGCCTCTGTGTGTCTGAGGATAACGTATCCAAGACCGAAGGGAACACAAACAGTAGTGCAGCCCTCTCAGATGGCAGAAGGCAGTGCAGTGTGTCACTGTCAGGGGAATTCACGGTCAGCAATGTTTCCACGTTTGAGATTTTCAGCCCCCGATTCCAGTTACCTCTGATCATTAGATGTGAACATGGAATTAAGAAGAGGGTAATTAAGGACACATTGAGTCAGACTTACACCTTAGAATAAGGCTTTTATTGTTTAGAAACAATCTTCCAGAAAATGAAATGATCCAAGATTCCCCAAAAATATTTATTTATACAAAGATTTTGAGAGTAATATTTGTATTTGTCTTTATACCTCAGTCTATGCGTCCGGGGCCAAGTCATTGTGTGGCACTTGTGCAACTTCCCCGCACGCCTCACACGTTGTAGCACCTGCTTCCAGGAACACCAGATGAGCACAAGGTCTCGGGGGGTCAGGAGGGGAAACCCATAATGCCCAAAGGCTGCAGAGACCCAAAATCCAGATAAGTGCACCCTAACCTGGAAGGTGTCTAGCCAAATGTCCAAGGAGAAATACGATCTAGGAAGAAGGCGAGAGGAGGAACCCAGGGGGCAGACCAGAGAGGGTTAATTCCCACCCTCTGCTTCTGAGTTCAGCATATCCATAGGGCCCAGGAACTGCATTACCTGGATTCCGCCCTCCCCCGCAACCCCGTAATGACCCTTGATGCTGATTGACGTCCAGGGGACAATTTGCAAAACTAACAGATTTGTCCATAATCCCAGGTAAGTATGAGATACAATTCTGGGACTTTGTCTTGGGAACCTGCCTGAAGAAAAACACTTGCCTTGTATGATGTAATCCAGGTCCCCTGGAGCAGACGTGGGGCAGTGATGGATGAGCAATCTGACCTCAGCTCCAAGTGTCTTCCAGTCTGGCCCCCCGGCCATTCTCTGCCCTTCCTCCTCCCTAGGGTATCCCAAATCCCATGGCCCTGCGACGTGTCGACTTGCCGTCCCTCTTCCTCTGTCCCCACCACCTCTGTCTATGACACAGAAAATCCATGTGTTCTGTAGAGTTCAACCTTCCCCTAATCAAGTCCACACTTTCTTTACTACAGTGATTCTCAGAACCAGCAAGAAAGAGAAATGTTCCAAAAGGGAACCCCCATCTCAGCCATCTGCCTGGAGCTGAAGGTTGTGGGCCAGGCCTCAAGGTGAGGTCCATCGCTTTCGTGTTTCCCGAGGAGCAGGCAGGCAGGCAGTGGCAATCCGTCCTCTCTCTCTGTAGCAGGCGGGCCTCAGCTGCACTTGCAGGACTTCACCACCATGTTAGAGAGCTGCTCCACCTTGGCGGTCCTCCCGACATAGTACAGGATGGTCAGGGGCTCCAAGTCCTGGGGTACGCAGCAAGGGGAGGCCGAGGCTTCAGGGTTCAGGGTGTTGTACAGTCCCAGCACCTGGGGAGGGAGGCATCATTGAGAGGTTGGAAAGCCGAACCTCAGGCCAGGGGCCCAGGGACTCTACAAGGTCTAGGGGCTGCTCCAGAGACTGAACACGTGGTAAATGGGCCACTGATGCTACTTCAGAGGGACTGGCGGAACGCAGTTCGGGTGAGTGGCGGGTTACTGTTCATCCACGCGGGATGCAGCACGTGACGTCTGTCTGAGCGTTATGGGTTTAAGCATAACCCCCATAACTGGGGGACCTGGAATTGATCATGAAATTCTCTTGGCTGGGAAGAAACCCCCCTGTATTGGTTCCTCCTAGCCGTAACTGGTCACTTCGTTGAGAACCATTCTCACTAAACACTGCCTTGAGCCATTTACTCAGTGCCAGAGTATAGGGCCCCAGACAGGATGCAGAAACAAGGAGCTATGAGGAAATACGCTTCACAAGTTACTGCCCTATCTTGGATTCCTCTTGAGGGAAAGACAAGCTAGGTTCGGTCGTGGACTTCCCTCTCTTTCCCTTTGTTTCGTATAGTCTTCTTCTGTGTGCTTTACATTGTCTTTTAAAATAACTTTTCTACATTCAAGAGGCCAGAATTATTAGAGTTCTTTATCCAACAGTAGAGGCCTTTCGGCCCCAATGTTCCTTGCCAGCCATGTGCATCTCTGACATAGGGGGTGGCATGTGACAGTAATTAATTTCCATATTACAAAAGCAAATAGACAAAGCAACTCAAAAGTCTGGGTGAAACTAGGGAGGGAATTTTAAAGGGTAGAATGTGGCCCACTAGAGTTGGGCCAGGGTGCCAAGATCGGAACCGTCACCAAAGGGATTTTACACCCCAGGTCATCATCCGCTCGTTCAACATGCAGCCCTTCATGCATCCTTTTTAACAAGTGGCGTGCTTGGCTTAGCCCCACCCCCCCCACGCGGCATGACCCTGTTCCATACTGAGCTGTGGGTAGTGTCTGCGCTGCGGAGGTATGGGCACGGGCCTGAGCAGAAGTTGGCGTAGTAGCCCTTAGGTTCATGGACCCATTTCCAGCCCAGATCCTGTCGGAAGTCAATGTAGAGAGGGCGCACACAGCAGTTCTCCTCCAGATTGCTACAACAACGACAACGAAAATTATTTAAAAATCAACCTAAAAGGAAATCACCAACATAAAAAAACTTCACAAATAGCCCTCATATTTGCACTTGGAATCCTTCCTGGTCATCATGAGAGGTGGCTGTAATCAGTGGACTCCCAGGTTCGAGTGCATTGAGCTGTACTAACTATAAAAGCGTTCTCCTCTGTTGAAGACCAGAATCCCAAGGACATAGTAGGCGTGGATATATACCTACACAGATAATGTATGAAGAAGAGAAAAAAGGCAGAAGTGGCCATGCCCCTTTTACAGCATGAATCAAAACAAAGACTTGAAGTGTTCCACATAAAGCCAAGCACTGAATGTTACTAGCAAACTCAACTTTGTTGAGGTTGGTTTTATTGTTACCTGCCTGATGTGCACCCAACCAGAAATAAACTCTAAGCTTATGCACTTATGTACTATAGTAAATGACTGCTTAGTCTAAGTCTAGAGGCTACTGAATCCAAACAAGACATATCCTTCTATTAGATTCATGATTCCTAGATTACCCCAAATGTGATTATCAGGCCACTTCAATTCCGTTGCCTGCAGAAATCCGTTTGGCAATACCCCTTGCCAAGTGGGCATCTGGCCTGTCCTTCAGTACCTGCTGAGACCTAGAACTTGCTACTTCCAAAGGCAACTATTGGCCAAAATCTGGCTTCTTGTGGGTTCCGAGGGTAAACCGTGGCAGACATTCTCACTTTTCTACTCAAGAGCCATTCTTACCCTGCCTTCTCTCTTGCCACCGCCCATTACAGTCTGGAACACCAGATACTTGTTTTCCTGGCCTCCCTTGCAGGTAGGGATGGTCATGTAACGCAGCAATGACCGATCAGACATAAGCAGAAGTACGCAGTGGGCGAGGGCAAATTCTGGCAAAGGTATTTGATTCTTTATAAGTCACAGATGGAAGAGGAAGGCTGCTGGTTACCTCCTTCCCTCCTCTTGTCTTGAGCATGGACAGGATACCTGGAGCTCTAGCAGTCTTGCTATGTGACCATAAGCAAGGGGATGAAAAGCCAACATACTGAGCGTGGCAGACTGGAGAGAGAGAAAGCCTGTGTCCTCAGTGGCATAAGTAAGCATCCAGACCAACCTTGGGCCTGCTGCTACACGCTTCTTATGAACAGGAAATCCCGTGTGGTTTAAGCCCCTGTCACTTGCAGCCAAGAACATCCATTCCTAACTGACTGAGAGCCACACAGAACAAATCCACGTGCCAGCCTTCAGTTGGAGGCAACCACGCTGCCCTTCCTATACCTTCTGTTCCGCAAGCTCAACATCCCCGGTTCATTCCATTGTTCCTCAGAAGACATGGCTTTAGATCTAAAGATTTCCCACTTCATCCTCCCCAGCTCCATTCGGGCATCCTCCTCTCCAGCCAAGCTGACCCATTCGTGCGCCTTCCTCTACCCAAAGTGCTTCCTCCTCCCATATCCCTACATGCTCAAGCCTCACTCAGCCTCGAAGGCTCAGCTCAAATTCCACACCCTTCAGAAGCCTTTCCTGCATCCATAGATGAGCTCCTTGTTCCAAATTCCTTAAAGCACTTTATCTTTCAGACCTTCTCATGGATGTGGTCTTTTTCTACCTTTCAGTAATTGCTGTGTGTGCTTTCTTAATCCCCCTCCCTTATAAATGAGAAACTAAAGTATTCCTAAATAAGATGCTATTTTTTAATCTCTTTACAATGGCTACCCAACTATTTCCAAATTAGTTCATAATTTCCCTAGCTCACATTCCCCACTGCAAATGGAGACTGTCCTGTTTTCCCTCATCCAGTAGCATCCCTGGACCCTTCACAGGGAACTGAGCCCTTCTTTAATGGAAATCTCTGCATTAATCTCCCTGCCACACAAACATACCCTACAAGTATTTTAAAGCATGAAAACCATGGAGAGGCCAAGCCTCTAATCCAAACCGTTTTAGCAACTCTCTCCTCCTCCTTTACTTTGTCCAGGCCCTTACAGGGCTGGGCTGTGGGAAAACAGTGGGGCTCCCAGAAAAAGATTTATAAGAGGTTCTAAATCTCCATTCCTGGGAGATGTTTGTGAAGAGCATCAGGGACCCTTAGTTGGGGGTGGCTTAGGCCTGGGGCCTGACACATAGAAGGCGTGCAATCAATGTTGTCTCAGGAGTCTGTGGGTCCTGCGTGAGCCCAGGCTTACCGGAAGCAGTAATTGGTGTCCAGGGCCCGCTTCTTCCTCTGACCTCCCTGGCCTGGGTTGTCCAGCCGGTCTGGGGGAATCATCATGAGGATTAAATGAGGGCTGTGTTCCTTTTTCTTCTTCAGTCGCCCCAGATCTCCTCTGCCTGGATCATCCTCACTGTCCACACCTGTGGAAGGGAAGGAAGATGATGGTCTCCTGTCTAGGGAAGGCAGGGTGGCTGCTGCTTTCTCATCCCATCCCCCCACTGTTCAGGAGGAGGGACAGTGGGGTCTACAAGGAAGGGGTGGGTGAGATGCAGCTTCATGCTAACGTCCAGCTGCAGGAAGGGGAAGACTGGGTGGAGGAACCGGCATCTAGGGACACGCAAGATGCCCCCGGTCAGACCCCCTCGTGACTCCCGTGCATACATCCTTCAGAGGGCAGAGAGCCCTTCCCGAGATGCTTCCTGGGGAATCCACAGGGATTCATGAAGCATCCTTGTCACTAGGCAGCTCTAACACATTTTTTTGAGCTGTCAGTTTAGATTCTGAGACTTAGAGCTTGGGATATGAGTTTCCTCTTACAATCTGAATTGGTCAAAAATAGCACGGAAGTCCTACCTATGATTTCAGGTGTCACAATTTAAGACAGTTTGAATGGGAGCCAGAAGAACAAGAATGAATAATTGTTAAGATTCGCATTGCACTTATAGTTTCAAAAGTGTTTTCTCTATAAAACTCAGATAAGATCATGAAGTGTATGGTAAACAGCTTAGCAGACAAACTGGAAAGGAAACTTGCCATTTCATCTGCAAGGACTGAAAACTGAATTAGAGTCTCAAGTAAAATAAGATCTACTTTGCGACGGCCAGCTGCTGGCTGTGGTCCATCTCCACCAGGGACAGGAACGTGAGGAGATGAATTTGCATGGTGACAGGAGGGACTTGGACCTCATGCAGGGGCACTGGGACTGGAAGATAAATGGGAAGCTGGACCTCAAACTTCTTTTTCTGAAAATCTTTATGAACAAGATAACGATTAGTGAAGTGGGAGGATTTCAACCCAACCCGGGCTGCAGGTAGGGACTCCAAGGTCTTTTGAGCTCTGAGTTTCTGTGATTAGGATGTCAAATGATGTGCTTTTAAAAAAAATTAGGCTCTGAAATAAGGCCCATGAAGGGTCAAAGGACTGCTCAGGGCTGGGAGTCAAGAGAGGCCTGTACCTTTTTCCAGACACACCTCTGACCTCAGGCTTTGATTTGGTTGGTTTGACCTTGACAAACCTCCTGGCCTCAGGTGTGCCTCAGTCACCCACAACAGAGCTTAGAAAGGAAAATAGTACTTCCCTGGAATCCAGAGACTGTCTAGGCTGAGTGCCTTGGAAACATACTGGAAAACCAGAAATGACTCTCAACTATTTTGCCCTCAGTGCAAATACCCTGAGGCCCAAAGCAGTCGTTCAAACCCGGATGTCGGATCGGATCGCGTGGGCTCTGCGACATCTGCAAAGCCCAGTAGTCAGAGTGCTCATATTCACAGCCACCAAAGTTCATTTCTTTTAGGGAAAGCAAAGACAACTATCATTTGCTGAGCATCCATGCACTCTATTTTACATTCGTTATCGCATTTGATTTCATGACAACCTGGTGAGAGAGGTACTGTCATCCCCAGTTTGCTGACTGAGCTCAGAGAATTGGACCAGCTTGCCTACATGATTTCACGGCTCTTAACAAGACAACACTGTCTTCCAGATGCTAATGTATTTCTCTATAGAATAGAGAGTTCCTGCTTTTGGGACAAAGCAGAATCCCTCAAGTGCAAAACAGTTGGCCATCTCCGTGCAGGAGCTCACTTGGTTCCTTTCCTTGGGGTCTGGTAGGGGTTTCCTGTTCTGTCTTGCTTCGTGAACTCCCCCACCCATTCTACCATATACACATCCATTTTGTTACCTTTGAACTTGATTTCCATCACCTCTTGAATGTTTTCCAGGATATCCCCATTGGGCTGAAAGGTGTGACATGGACAATGAATGCTGATTTCCAGACCTAAGTTGGATTCTGCAAAATAAGACACAGCAATGGTGAGAAAAGCAGTTTGTGTGATGAAGAAGGGTACCCACCAGTCACACACAGAAGAGCCAGGGCTTCTGCCGCCACAGGCAGTCATAGGAACTGAGTTAGACTGAGGCTCACAGGTGACAGAAAGTGCTTCCAAGGCGATAGCAGACCTTCACGCTCATGCTGCCACATTCCACAAATTTCTGTCTTGTTACAAACAACCAAATGGAGGCATAAACTAGTGGGCACCATGAAGGAGAATTTTCATAGTCATCTATTTTCAAAGAATGGTTTAGGAAAAAAAAAAATGTCACCAGCCTACTAGGGGGCAAAAGGATGAGGGTACAGAAAAGGAGAAAACCAGTCACACCCCATACATGTCGGTTGAGAGAGGAGATATTCTAGCTGTGAAAGGACGGAGGAGAGAGGCAGAGTGCCTGGAAGAGACCAGGGAAAGGGGAAAACTAAAGAACTGTGGGGTAGAGAGGCTGTGATTCAAAAGGCCACAAGATGGGAGGAAGGGGCACAGGCTGAGCTCTAGGATTAAAATTCAGAAAGCAAGGCTAGAGCAAGGTCTCCAGCAAGCAAGCAGCAGAATCGGTAAGGTGGAAGCGGCCACCATTTCTACCAGGGCTACAACTGTAGACAGACAGAGAGAGGTAGATTCCAGAGGAGATAAGATGCAAATCTCAGTTATGCTTGGCTATATTTTCCTTCAGGAACAAGGACATGATGAGGTCAAGATTACTTAGAGTTTCTTCTTTGGCAATCCTTGTTCACCTTAACGGGGGAGTTGTAAATGTATCCAGCGGGGCTGTGGATGGCTCACTGAGGACAGCCACTGGCTCAGGAAGACGGTTGTGAAATTAGAGAACAGGCCGGAAGAGAAGGCAGAGGGCCATGGCCGAGGGCCCAGATGGCATGAGCTCGGAGAAAACAAGTGTGAGGAAGCCTGGAGGCACCAGGGTTTGGTGGCTGATGTTGTGGGGCAAAAAGGCCAGCTCTGGCCCTTTCTCCTATTGGCTGTGGGATCGGGTATTTCTCCTATTGGCTGTGGGATCAGGATCAGGTATAAATTGGGAAAGCAAGGAAACTAGTAAAAGGGGTTGCATAAAGTGGAAGGAAAAAAAGGAGGAATAAGGAATGAAAAATTTGAACTGAATCCAGTAGTTTTGTGCAGGGAAACCAGGTGGTCTGGTATCATGTCAGTCCTCAATCGGGGAAGCTCTCTTGATCCGGGGCAGCAGCCAGCTATGGTCAGGTATGGGAGAGGTCATGGGGGTATGACCTCTGAAGTCAGGGTCAGCGCCTCAGGGATCTGATTGATGCCCTGCTCTTGGAGGTCACCCTAGTTCTGTGTGAGCATCCAGCCTTGGGGCCAACCTGGGGTCTTCCAGAAATCTGATGTCAGCAGGGAAAACCCCAGAGTCCAGGCCGCCTCAGCACCCTTCTCATGAGCAGAATGGCCCAAGCGCAGAGATTCCAGTCAGCAAAAGGCAGACCTGGATGTCCCAGTTCTACTAGTTAAAAACCAGCCCAATCCCTTCTCCCATAAACTCTAGATCCCAGCTTCGTTTGTTCTCCCCCAGTCAGGGCAGCCTCTGGGACACACTGACACCTGCTGAGCTTGAAGATTTCTGTCCCAGGTTAGCTTTGGTGGGCTGGGGAGGGGCCAATCTAACAAGGAAGCTGAGCCCCAGAGGGAGAACAAGAAGTGAATAGAGAGGGATGTATAAGGAGTGTCCTCCTTCTGGTTTAAGGTGGCTGAAAGAAGGAGCTAGAGTAGCTGAAACAGGCTACATAAAACATAGTACACTTCCTATTACCAGAAAGGTTTAAGTAGTCCGGGAGAGACCTAGAGTGGACAAGTCCTATGAGTCTGTGAGTTAGAAAGTCAAGACGCAGACAGATGTGTTGGGGAGAGTTAGGGTTAGGGTGCAGGTAGTGTGTGTGTGATGGTGCCTGGCTTGGCCAGCAGGCTCTGTCTAGGTAGAGGGCTCAGAGAATGATGACGATAATCACCAACATTTGTTGGGTGTTGCTACATGTCACGCACCGCTCTAAGACTATGTGTGCATTGAGTCACTTAAGTACTCTCCATACTAATCCTACAAAGCAGGAGCTATTATTACCCCCTCCCCGCATGATACAGATGAGGACACTGAGACTTAGGGAAGTTAAATGGCTTGACCGAGGAATCCAACCAGTAAGTGGTAGAACCAAGATCCAGACACAGGCAGCCTGATATCAGAGCCACGCTCCTAATTGTTAGAGACAAAGAGGAACCAAAGAGAGCCCAGCCGGGACCATCAAGGTAGATGCCCACACAGTCACTGAGATACAAAACGCCTGTGTATCCCCAGTGTGCCCCCTGTCCTGAGCCATGGCGCTGGGTGTGTTCCCTGCCCGGCCTGCTTGGGGAGGCCAGGCTCTGCACACAGGGGAGCCACAGACTGTGTGGAACAATAGCACAGGGGTGTGAAGACCTGGGCCCACAGCCCTGGAGAGGGCTCCAGCCGGCTCTGGGCCCAGAAAGCAGCCTGGGAACCGGTGCACAGTAGGCTCTTAGATGTTTGCTGAACTAATACAAGACCGTATATGTGACTCAGTTTCCTCACAGTCCACACCGCCAACTGCTCCATTTGGAGTCCATTTACTGCCTTGTTTGGGGCCAAGAACCCTCAAGAGACTCAGGAGCTCTGCAGAAGTAAAGGTCTGTGTATGACTCCCCCATGCGAGGGGTGGGCAGCGTCGGCCAGAGCGGGAACTGAAGGTTCCAGTGAAGAGCTAAGCTCAGAATTGGCAGCGGTGGGGACGGTGGGTGGGGAACCCATAGGTTTTATTACGAAATTATCTTTTTGATGTCTCAAGGAGGATGGAAATCATTCTCAGCGCAAACTTCTCATTGAGTTCTGCAGCTGTGAAAATAAGAACTCCTTCAAGTGCCCAGGGCTTCAAAGAAATCCAGGTGGAGCTGATCAAGATCAGACAGGGAAGCTGAGAGATTCATTTCCCCAGCCTCTCCTCTCTGTAGCCATGTCGGGCTCTAGGCGGAGTTGAGTCAGAATTCCCACAGTGCTGCTGTCAGCTGGTGCACATGGGTTCTCCCAGGGTTTTTGCCTTCATGCTCAGTCAGGGAGATAGGAGGGAAATCCCAGTACCCTTGGAGCTGAGGCGGGACCTCCAGCCCCCTATCTGCCAACTCAGCTACCAGGTTATGCCCCTCAGATGGGGACCTGCACGCTCGGATGCCTACAGAGCCCGGCAGGTTATGTAAGTGAGCAAAGCGAGCCAGTGTGTCACGCTGAATTGGACTGCCAGCCGCACTCTTGGGAAACACTGGGGAATGGCAGGGCCTGTGGTGACATGAAGAATGCATGCCCTGCCTCAAGAGGTGGGCCTACTCACCTCTGCTGGATTGTTACCAGGAAATCTTCCCATTGGTCAAGAAAAGCCAGAAGTCTAGGTTTTATGTGAAATCTCCTGACTTTAAAACAAAAACTGCTGACCACTAGTTAAATTAAAACAATATTGGGAGGCCAACCAGTTTGTGATCTCTGCCTTAGAGCTTCAACCCCTAATTTCCTGAAACACTGAGGACAAGGAAGGACCCACCTGCCCAAGGGACTCTGGGTATCAGTATGTGGATGGATGGACTGTGGCTCCCCAGCAGCTGATGAGGATAGAAAATTCTTCACAAGGGGGATACAAGGAACAGACAGGACCACCTTAGATACCCTCAACCCACTGAGCACCAGACCAGGCAGTACCACCAAGCAAAGAAGGGAAGAAATGGCAGAGCATGATGCCAGGAGGCACCATGACTGTCCATCAGGAGACTCAAGTTCTAATCCAGGCTGGATGACTCTGGTCAAGCCACTTAACTTCTCTGGGCCTCCATTTCCTCGTCGGACCTAATAAAAGCTTACTCTCCCATAACAGGCTGAAAACTTGGAAGTTCCCTTAACTACAGTGGATCCTTAAAATAGCTCTGTGAGGCATGAAGGGAAGACACCATTACCTGTTTTCCAGGTGAGGAAGCAGAGCGAGTGGGTGAGAGATTTGGGACATGTGAAGTTGGATATGCCTATTGGACAGCTCTACCTGGATGACTGCCAGGCCTTTCAAACTTAATCGGCCAGAATGGAACCTGCCCCCAAACCTGCTCTTCTCCCAGCCTCCCTATTTCAATGCGTTACCACATGGGTGTTGAGCCCAAAATCTTCAGTCATCTAGACTCCTCTTGTGTCCTCTCACCCCGTATCTAATCACCAGTCAGTCCTTTTGGCTCCACCTCCAAAATGCAGAACAAACCCATATCATCTCCATACACACGGCTACCGCCCCGGACGAAGCCCATGTTGCTGTCACATGAGCTGCTACAAAGGCCCCTAACTTCTTCCCTTGACCTCATGACAACCAGAGGGTCTTTGAAAGATGTAAACCAAATCACCTCACCCCCACATCCCCAGCCCTGCTGTAACCCGCCCAGGACATCTCATCACACTTGGAATAAGTCCTGACACCTGACCGTGGCCTTACAGGTCCTACATCATATGGCTCCGGCTCCTCTCTGACCCCCCAGCTCACTCTGCTGCAGCCACACCAGTCAGGCTCCTGCTGCTTCTCGCTGGTTTTGCTTAGCACATCCTTTATCCTGACCTTCACAGACTGGGTCTTTCTTGTCCCTCACATCTCAGTGCACAAATTCCTTCTTCACAGACACTCCTTGAACATCTGATGTTGGACCCCACCCAGTCATTATCGCTTTGCCCTCTTTCTGTTTTTCCTGGTACTTATCACTATAATATATATAAAAGTCTTATTCATCAATATGTTTACTTGTTTACTACGTGTCTCTCCCACCGAAAGCCCCATGAGATCTGGGACCTCACCTGCCTGGCTCACTGCTGAATCCCCAGGGCCTGGCTCAGAGTGAGCATTTAGTCAATATCAGTTGAGTGAACGAATAAAGGACACACAACACATCAATGGCAAAGCTAGGCTTTGAACCCAGATCTGTGTCTCCCCTAGTTCTGGCCTCTTCCCTCTGTGTCATGAAGGACCAAGAGACCTGAGGTTCCTTCTAAAATGCTCATCCTGAGTCCACCTACCTCTTCGTAAGAGCCATTCACGCACAGTGTCCGTGACGTCGAAAGACAGCCACTCAGCAGTGCCCCGCGTGGGCAGATTCTTGCCATCAAGATAGCGCTGCTTGGCTATGTGCTCATCCGGCTGGAGGATCTACAGGGCAGAGGAAGGAATAAGTCCCGAGGCCAGGACGGGGCACCCGCGTGTCATGACGTAGGAGGACGGAGAGGGGCAGCAACAGCAAACTAAGACTTCTTAAATGTTCCTTTGAGTTCCTCGGTTAAGTCTTAATCCTCTTAACGACAGACACAGATACAGAAACTAAGGCTCAGAGAAGGTAGGATTCACACCCAGGTCTGCTGAACTCTGAGCAGCGTGGAGGCCCGATCTGGTCAAGGAACCAGCTTTCCCGCCTGAGTGGTGTCTGTCCTGGGAGGGGGCTCACCTGGAAGAGCTCAATCCTCTGCTCGCTGCGCTTGGAGCTGGGGTTGGGCATCCGCAAGACCCGGAATTCCGCTCGGAACAGGTTGGTTTCATTTTTCTCCACTGAGGACACGTTGAAGCGGAAAATCTTGGACGTGATTCCTTTGGGACAGACGGCCAGGTCATCTAGGAGGCAGAGCAGTGGGGGGAGGCACAGCATGAGAGAGACCCACAGGGACAGTGTGCCGTCAGCGGACACTCACCAAGGGGCCAGGGTTCCACCTGTGACCTCTCTAGAAGCTTGAGGCCTCAGACCTAAAAGTGGCAACCCAAGGAAGATCCGGGGTGGCCCTGGAACCACACACAGGCCTCATGGTGAAGCAGGACACGGTGCCCCAGGACATGGCACTAACAACTGGCCCCTCCAACCCCTCACCTCGCCATCCCCACTCTGGCAGGCTCTCCAACCTGCTTTCCTACTCTTTTAGAAAATACAGATTCTCCAGTGATATCAGCAATTTCCTCTAGCAGTTTCATCATTGTTAGCTAGTTGACTCATTCGTGCGTTTGTTCATTCAGGCATTCATTCATTCATCAGACATGCAGTGAACAAATACTATGTGCCAAGCACAGGCTAACACTGGGAAGCGAAAAGGAAGAGACAGGGCCCCTGCCTTCAAGGAGATTAATATCCAGGGGAGGCTGTTAGTACATGGACCAAACAACAGGACCAGAGGGAAAGTGCTAAGGGCCTTTGGAGAAGCCTAGGAGTCGCTGCAAACAGGTCAGAGGAGGGAGAGGGTTGAGAGCACTTCGTGGAAGTGGTGATTATTTAATCTGGGTGATTATTTGATCTGGGTCCTGCAGGAGGAAAGGGTCTAAGCATGCAGAGGAAAGAATTTTACATGAAAGGACTGCTGGAAGCACAGGCAGGGAGGGGAGCAAATGCACGTGAGTAAGAGGGACCTGAAGCAGCCAGGCTGGAGCCCGTGAGACAAGGTCAAGACAGTAGATTGGGGTCCACCTGTGGGGAGGCTGAAACGTCAGACCGAGGGGCTGGATTTTATATTATTAACAGTAGGCAGTCATAGAAAGTGACACTCTGGATCTAATGAGACAGCACTGGTGTGACAAGGAGCCCACACGTCTGGAGCCTGGCAGACCCCCCAGATGCTTCTTCAGACTGAGCCGGTCTATCACCATTGGCTCCTGTCTCTCTAAGGGTTACTTTCCCTGACAGCACACGCTATGCCAGCCTCTGTCACCCTGCTGTCCTCTGAACCTCCATCCACAAGACAGAAGGCCGCAGGTGCTCTTTCCCACCCCCTCAGAGCCAGATAAAGGAGACAGGAAGATCCTGTCATTTCTTTACAACCTCAAGGTCTGAGCAGCATTAACACCCAGAGAAAAACTTTCTACACAAGTGGTAACAATAGCCAGAACTTGAAACTCAAGCCCAGAGACCCAGATTCCACACATAATGAACACGGCTGGAACAAGCCCATAATCACCCCAGGGGGGGTTTAGGAAGTCATGGACAGGGCGGGAGATCAGAGGCCTGGACACAGGCACATGCGCTACTGAGCTGTAGGAAAGGATGAGTGAGTGTTTCTGGAAATTGCCATCTGGTGGGTCTGACACTGGTTCTTAGAAAATTAATGGAACAGATGTTGGGAGAACAAATGTGTGAATGCTAGCTAATGAAGCCCTGATTAATAACTGGCTTTGAAAGAACGAATACTGCCAACTATTCCTTAAACCATTTCGGATGAAACCAGAAAGAGGGATCACGATGGCCGTTTAATTTTTGAGTTTGCAAGTCTGTAACCCTCTGGACATGGGTGAGCTCCTTGGAAGGGAAACCTTCTCAAGTACTGACATACTTGGGTCTCAGAGGAGCTGTCATCAATATGGCTTCAGTTAGACTAGTACCTCCAGTAACTGTTGAAAGAGGGAATAAAAGATATGTCAGCACGGTGTGTGCGTTGCTATAAAAAGGAAAAGGGGAACAGAAAATGGCCCGTGCCAGCGAGGAGAGTCAGACTTGGGGGCAAGACACTGGGGAGCCAGGGGACGGGGGATGACGAGCCAAGAGGGTCTTCAGGACACCCTCGTCACCCTTCCTCCTTGTTTCTTCCAGCCCTTCAATCAGATATCTGTTCCCCAAGCTAGACTCCTCTTGGTGGGAATTTCAAGGAGATTTCAAGGGGATGGGAAAGGTCATATTTTATCCCTGGGATCTACAGATTTCTAACAGACTCAGAAGGGACATTAGGGGTCATCTAGTGCAACCCACTTCAGATAAATGCATGCCCAGAGGGGTCTTGGCCAGGGTCACACATGAATTAGTTGACACAAGCAAACTGACACTAGCAAGCAAAGCTCGGACACAATCATTAGTGATTTTAAAAGAACTGTATAGGAGAGAAAATAAAATGTAAACATAATCTTCCTGACAATTAAATCCACGCTTTAAATAATTTGTGGAATGAGCCAGAGTATAAATAAATAAACAAAATGTAATAACACTCTCTTACATTTCACAGAACTTCTATTAACTCATCTGACCCTCTAACAATCCTTGAGGAGAATGAGAATAAGTAAAATTTATCATTTTACAAATGAGAAAAGTAAGTATCAGGAAAGTTAAATCACTCTTCCGAGATCACTCACATAGTAGGTGGCAGAGGTGGGATTTGAACCCAGGTCTTCTGACCTCATTTACTGAAGCAAAGACTCTGGAAGTTGGAGGGGACCTCAGAGATCATTTAGTGGAGGGGTGATTTCACCAACAAACTGTAGCAGGATTCCATGAAATGGGGCTAGAGTGCCAACTTATGCCTCAGACAAAAACCACTTCCCAGTTTTGTGATTAAGCCATGCTTCTGCAGAACACTAGTATTATTGAGAGCTGGCCTAGGAGGTCCACCTTTACAAGTTAAATTATGACCAACTTTTTCTATCGCACACAAAGTATATATATTAATGGGTGCCATTTTCTCCTTTTTACTATAGGGAGAGAAAACTAAGCAAAGAATATTCATGCAGGGTATTCATGGAAAAATCTGGAAACAGCTGACCATGTTTAGACCGGGCATTTTTTAATGCTTTCAGACACCTGGGCTCCTAGATGTACTTCTGCTTGTGCTCATCATTTCTGCTAGTAAAATTACTTCTGGTTCCAATGATGGGACTACATATATCAGTGTGGCAGTGCTCCTCTACCCTAGCTGTTCCTTAGAATCACCTGGAGAGCTTTAAAAACATGATGCCTGGACCTAATCCCCAGAGATTCTGACTACCTCACTGGAGTACGGGTGGGTCCAGAGCTTTTTTTTTTTTTAAGATCTCCAGATGATTCTAATGTGTAGCCAGGATTGAGAACCACAGTTTATAGTGCTCTGCAAAGGGTACCATGGCATCCAGATGTTCTGATAAACCACAGCTTTAAGGATTCAACCTTTAAATAGGTTAACCTTTAAATGTTAACCCGTTAAAATATTGTTTGGCCGATGCATTGTTTTGTAAGATTTTGAATTAGAAGCCCATAAACATTTTAAGCCCAGGTTGAACATTGGGAAATTTCACAGAAAGATTTTCTGCTCTTCTGGGAAGCAGTTAAGATCTAGTCATGCTGGACCCACATTCTCCAATGCAAAAATTGGCAGGAGCTGAGCGGTGGGTGCCCTCTTTTAATGGGACATGGGCAGTTCCAAGTCCCCCCGCCACCAGTCTCCCCATATACCCTATTCTCTCCATGACCCCGAAGCCAAGTGTCCTGTGCAGTTTGTCATGGTCCCTGTGCTGCAGCCTTTCCTTTAGATCATTTGCATCAGCGGCCTGGGCTCTGTGGGCTCTTGTGTTTGCAGGCCTTCTAAGGAAAGGTTTTGCCCTCGTTCACTGAGTCTTAAGCGTCAGTGAACTTAAAAACCAATACGGAGCTTGTTAAAAATACAGATACTTCAAGACGACACCCCCAGAGATTCTGATTCTGTAAGGGTAGGCTAGGGCCTGGGAATTCACATTTTTCACATTGACCTAGTCTCTAGTCCACACTTGGAGAAACACTGACCTAGCGTGCAGAGAGCATTGGCACTTAGATCAAATGAGTTCTTTCAATAAGAAACCTCTTTTAATTTTCAGAATGAACAAGATCTAAAAGTAGCATCCAGAAAAGAAACACTAAAATATCGTTTTCTCTTTGCTCGTGAACTCTGGGTTCGCTGGTTGTCTTAGCGTCAGACCTCGGATGAAAACAAGAGTCTCCTGCCAGACACAGATAATTACAAGCCAGAAGTTAAAACAGCACCTACACTGGTGATATCTTGATAACAAGGATGACAAAAGAACTGAAAAAGCTGTGTGCTTCCCCACCACTTCCCATAGCAAAAGCCTCTACCCACTTCCCATAGCAAAAGCCTGGAGAATTATATAGGAATAAGATATACATGAGTCTTGCCTTCACTCCCCAGCAGAGGTCTGTTGAATCATCCCAGATGTATACAAAGAATTGTCTCAGCTGGAAGGGAGCTTAGAGATTATCTCTAACTTTAGATGAGGAAACTGAGGGTCAGAGGTGTGACTAGCTCAATTCCACATGGTGTAGTGGCTTAAGCTGCTTGAGAGTCTTAAGCAGATAATGAAAACACTTTTGTTGAATTTGGGAGAACGTTTGTGGCAGTATGAATCTCCAGGCCATAAAAATAGGCAGAGCTAAGAAAGAGCACACCCAGTGATCCCTAAGCAATCTGCCACCAGGGTTACTAACAAACAATAATAGCTCCTATGCCCACCTGCTTGGTCCAACATGTGATTCATTCATATCATAAACCAAAGTTCTCTTGGAGCCCAAAGGTTAAAGGTGGGACTTACAATGCATATTTTATGTTTTGCATTATTGTCTAACAGCATGCATTCTCTAGGGAGAATATCTAGGTTACAGCCCTGGTTCTTTTGGGGCAAATCACTTAATTGATGCATGTTGCAGTCTCCTTATCTGGAAAGTAGGGAAATCAGGGTACCCATCTGACAGGGCAGAGCCAGAGAACGGTCTTATCCTCTTTGCTCTCACCTTGATGCCCTTTCTCCTACACCACTGGAAGTTAGTCCTTCTTGCACTTCGCACTCCAGGCACCCCTGTCTCCTTGCCCCAGCTCCTGCTGTCACTTCCCTCTGAGAGCCTGTCCACTGGGTACCGGCAGGGGCTGGGAGTGATGAAATGTGGAAGGGAATGTGATCTCATCACCTCGGCAGCAGGAGCTCTGGCACTCAGATCCTACCAGTGCCCCACCCACAGACCCCGGCCCACCCTCAGGAGTTCTAGACACTAGGCTTCCCTCGCCCTGACCTTGGAGGGTGGCTCTCTGCTCCCTTTCGGCATCTGTTAGACGTTTGCATCTGCCCACTGCCTCTTTATAATTAGTGTGCCTTGTGCATCTGTCTCTCTGGGGCTGGCTCAACACCTGACCAGCCGGAGGGCAGGCCAGGCCTGCGTCTGCTCAGCCTCTGTGTCACCTCCAACAGCTGCAGAGCCTGGGCCTGCTTCCTGTTTGCACCTGCAAGGCTCACTGGCATCACCCGTGTCCCACAGGGCCCCGGACCCTTCATGATACCTCAAGTCGCATCCTGCCCACTGTGCCAGGTTTCTTCCTGGCCTGATCATGGCTCTGTGGCCCCAGGGCCACCCTCACCTACTGCAGTTTCAAGGAAGGTCCTGGTGCTGCAGCCCGGGGCTGCCCAGCATCTGTGCAGCCCTGTCCTGGCTGTCCCCAGGGCTGTCCACTAATTGTACTCTGAGTCTCTGCACACATGTCCACTGGCACCTGGGTGCCCTTACATCTATCTCTCTGGCTCATTTGTTCTCAGCTTGGGATTCCAGGCGGCGTGGGCCCCGGTGATGTAGATCCCTCTTCCCGGGACTCCTCCTCCTGGCCCGGATCCTTAAGGCCCGGAGTCTGTTCCTCTTGCCCTGGACTCTCCTCACACCTCTCCCGCAGGCGTCAGCTTTCCACCCTTCTCCAATGTTTGGCCACTATGACCTGCCTTTGTGGGTGCCCAGGGGGTTGGGGGTTCAGCCATTCAGTTTCTGGTGCCTCTGGGAACCATAGGCCCCTGAGGACCCTGAGTCAGCCTCACCTAGAGAACCCTGGCCAGGGAACACTAGCTGTGCTTCACTCTCCAGCCACCACCCCACACGGGAGCCACCTCCTAAAGCAGCCACAGGAAGCCGGAGTGGGAGCTCCTCGCCAGCAACCGCAGGCTCCTGGGCCTGGCACGGGCCAGCTCCCGGTGAGGCCTCTGGCACCTTCTGCCAGAGCCGGTCCATCCATCCGTTGCCCACTCCTCCTCTCTAGCCAGGTTCCTTTCAGCCCCTGCAGTACCCCCGCTGACCACCCTCACCTTGCCTGTTCCATCCCATTCTCCCACCCCCACTCTGGGCACTGCCCGCCTCTCAGGTGAGCCAAGGCTGAGGTAGCCTGGGCGTCGAGGACACCTGCTGGTAGGAAAAGCAAACAGAGCGATTCCCAGAGTCCCTGGCCTGTGAGTGGCTCACATTCCTCCTTCCTGGGCTGTCAGTTTCTCAGCATCTGCCAAATCTCTCTGTTGTATTGAGGTTTTTTAAATCCCCGTTCAGTAAACACACATGACTTCCACACGTGTACAAACACACACAGACGTCTCACCCAGAAGCCTCCCAGCTTCTCGGCACAGACAGGAGCTTCCTGGGAAGACACACTCCCAGACACACGTCCCCTCTGTATCCACAGCCACACCTCCCACCCACTCTTCCCCTGACACGCAGACACAAAAGGGCTGCCGGCCGTCATCTACACATCCAGAGCCACATCCCCGCTTTCCCCGTGTCCACGGGCCCGGAAGACGCCCATTTTGCACCCATGAATCTGTGTACCGTACGAAACCAGACTACACATCGCTTTAAAGCACACAGCCACGTGAACATAGGCACATCCCCTTCCCTCACGCACACAGCTCACATGGGTCACAGGCATGGTGTGGACTGAAGGGCCTAGGCAGCGAGAAGCTGTCCCTTGCCTGGGCCTCAAAAAGCTGGACAGACAATAATTTGGGGCAGGTATACTCTTCTTCCCCAGAACTGGAAAAACAGAACGTGAGACGTGTCACAACGAGGTGTGAAAAGCAGGGAGAAGACCGAGGTCTCCAGCTCGTGGAACCGCACGGCCTCTCTTATGAGAGAGCCAGCCCTGCCCCTTTATGGCACCCACATGCACCTATCTGACCACACGTGCCACAGCACGCGTGCTAACGGGACAGCGCAACGTCACTCCAAATTCAGGTCAGTCAACGATGTGAGTTCAGCAAGCTGCTCAACTCCGGGGCTCCCCGGCCTCCCAGCAGCACTCGTCTCTTACCAGAATGCCTCTGTCTCCCTCCCCAGCCACCTACCCAGCCCCAGCTGCGCATCGCACCTCCCCAGCCGGGTGCGGGGTGAACCCGGGGCACCCTGCTGTGTGGCTACCGCTAGGCCCCCCTCTGTGGAGCTCCCCACTCCAGGTCAGACCCTCCAGAGCAGACACCCCAGAGGGAATTTGGACTTACTGTGCTCCTCCAGCCCGTGGATCATGTCGAATTTATAGATTTCTTTGGCATAGTACTCCGACTCAGTGTTTTCCTGAGTGCAGTCGTCTCCCCTCTCCCCGTGCACCTCTTCCAGCAGCTCTCGGGTGCTGTTGTAAAGGTCCAGGACCTGGGTGGGGATGTTGGCCAACACCGATGGATCGGGGGGACTGGTGAGCCTGAGTTTGCTCAAGATCTGTCCCCTAATGGCTTCCACCCGCTTCCTCTTGATGTGGTCGAAGTCCAAGGTGGTGCAAGTGGACATGGAGAGACTGACCGTGGCAAAGTTCAGCAGGGCCAGGACCACCAGAGCCCTTTGCAAGTGCATCTTCATGCGTGAGCAGGGGAGAGAGGCCCGGGGGCTGCGAGGCCTGGTGAGGAGGAGACCCCAGCAGACGTGCAGAAGGAGGGAGGAAAACCAGGCGGCCTCCCTAGATCCCGAAGACTGAGGCTTGGCAAGAAGGTGCATGAACTCACTGCACTGCGAGAGCTTCAGGACTTCCAGGAAGCGCTGGCAACCCTGAGCACGAAGAAGCCGACTGTGTGCCTTGAAGCTCTGGGTTTCTTCTCCATTTGTCTAAACAGGTTCTGCTGGGCTCTGACTCCCAGCAGGCCAGGTGGAGGGCAAGCAGAGGGCTGGGAGGGGTGGCAAGGCAGCTGGGAGTGGGAAGGGAGCTGGAGTTTTTCCTTAGGTAAAAATAAATAGAGCAGATATCTGATATTGCCAAACGGCCGCTTGGCGATGGGGAGAAAGTGGGTATTTTAAAGAAGGAGCAGAAGGACCATGGCTGGGTCCCAAAATCAAAATCCTTGCCTTGCCCTGAAGGAGAATAAGAAAAGAGGATGGAAAAGAAAAGAAAAAAAAAATTAAAAAAAAAAAAAAAAAAAA
>NW_020172456.1:3912509-3925243 GCF_003031525.2 Neophocaena asiaeorientalis asiaeorientalis | reverse complement strand
AAAAAAAAAAAAAAAAAAAGATCACCAGTGAGTAGGTGGGGAGAGGCAGGGCTAGGCCGCTGCTGGCCCAGCTAAAGATGGGGGTAGCACAGGACACACTTGTCTCTCGGGCACACCATTCATGCTTTCTCTTTTGTTTACACTTCCCCGGGGGCTTTCTAAATGACTCTGTTCACGCTGCCTCTCATCTTCATTGGCTGGGATGTGGGCTTATGTGCAATTGGAAGGCAGGGGGGACAGCCCCTGGAGAGCAGCCCCAATAATCCACTTGGTCGCCCAGGTCACCAGCACCTCGGCTTGTCTTCTGCCTCGGCCATTGCTTCTGTTCCCTGCTTCTCTTTAAAAGATACAAAAGAAAAGAAAAAGAAAATAGAAGCCAGTTCACTGCATGCCTCCTCCGGAAAGCTGTTATTCCTCCTTTCTCATGCTTCTTCCCCTATCTCTCGCCTCTCCTGCTCATTCCCTTGGACTTGGCTTTCTGGTTCCCTCCCTTTCTCTCCCTCCAGCTTCCCTCTCTCTCCCTCTCCCTCTCCCTCAAGCTCCTCTCCCTCTCTCTCACACACTCACATGCACACACATACCAGCGCACGCAGCCTCTTTTGCGGCACGATTTTAATGTTTTAAACAGGCACAGGAAAAGCCGAGCCCATTTGAAAAATACTTCGCGAGTCCTCTCGATCGACGTGGTAACTGAACTTTTTTTACCCTCTTGGAGTCACTCCTGCTACACGTTGACTGTTTTTCTGGAAAGTTACTCCGATGAATCCCCTCCCTCCTTCTACCCCAACTCCTTCGCCCTCTCGCCAGCTGTCAGTCCGTCCTCTCCTCCGCGCGTCTCTACTACCTCCCAGGCCCCCCGCCCAGGCCGCCCCCCGGGCCTGGCGGGACACTGGGCAGGGGCCGGCGAGCGCGCGGGGCCTGGGCAGGGGCGGCCGTGCCCACCCTCGGTGGGGCTGACGCCCGGCCTGGGAGCGGGGTTGGAACTGGGTTCGGCCCCGCGGCGATCCTGGCCCCGATTCTTCATTGACAAGATTGGAGTCGGGTGGCTCGCGGAAGCTTAGAGATGCTCCAGGGGCATTGAAAAATGGTGGCGTTTTCCGGCAGATCAAGGGTGCCCTCTGGCGAGGCGAGGCCGCCAGTGAAGGAGGTTCCGCGGGTCGGAGCCGGGAAGGCCGGGAGGGCCGGGGGTGGGGGTTGGGGGGTGAGGCTGGGGGCCTGAGGAGAAGGGGCCGCGAAAGAGGACGAGGAAAACAAGACCGAGTGCCCTGGGGAACAGCCTCCCTCTCGGCCCGACGTGCGTACAAGTGCACTTCTCCCTTCCCGGCGTCCCACTCTGCAGCCCCTCACAGAAATGTCCTCCAGATGTTCGCGGCCTTCCTCCCCGCCGAGGGTTCCGCGGGGAGCTGCGCCAGCCAGCGCAGAGTCAGCAGTTGGCCCGAGCCCATTTCCCAGATGGGTGAGGGGAGGTTTTCTCTCCGCTTTCGTTCCTTTTCTCAAACTAAGCTTCTACGTCTTTTCCCATCAAAAGCTTAGGGAGGGCAAGCCACCACGCCCGAGCCCGTCCCCAGGATTGTCTCTGAATTGAGCACTTTCCTGGGACTCAGCGCTGCTCCCTGCCACCCCATCCCACCTTGCCCTAGCCTTCCAGACCCTTCCTGCGAGGTCTGGTTCCTGCCCCTGGCTCATAGGCCACTAACTGAAGGGAGATTTTCTGCATTTCCAGGGCCCTGGTTGATCAGTTTAAGTTGAGGACAGTGAGGCATAGACCCATTTAAGAGGCTACACTGCTTGTGAGTGGTGGAGGTGATATTTAACAAGGGCTTTCTGGTTTGGAAGACATTATTTTTATTTGCATAAAACATGAGGAATCCTAAGTGTAGAAAGCTTAAGGTAACTTGCTTTTGAATTACTTTTAGGTCATAGAGTCAGTGGGTGTCAACACTGAGATTTGGACCCAGGAAATCTATTGCCAGAGTCTATGCATTTAACTACTGTGCTCTACTGACTCTGGAATTCAGCTATCGTTTGAGAAATATTTTTGACGTCTACTATATGCCAGGCACTGTTCTAGGCTCTGTAGATGCAACAGTGAACAAAGCAAACAAAACCATTCTCTTATGGACTTCACATCTAGAAGTGGAAGTAGGGCCGTGGGAAATGCAATAAATGAGCTAAATATGTAAATAATGTAGTATGATCAAAGGTAAGCGCCATGGTGGAAAATGAAGCAGGGAAAGAGGAGACAGAGTGCCTAGGCTGGAGGGACGTTGCAATTTAAAATCAGAGAAGGCCCTACTGAGACCTTCAAGTAAATACTTGTAAAATGAGAGGGAAAATTATTAAAGTGATGTCCTTCTGCACCCCACCTGTACCAAATCAGAGTCTACAGGGACGGGGCACTGACACATGTATTTTTAACAAACTTCATGTTACTGGGTGCCAGTAACATGCACCAGAGAAGAATACTTCAGTAAAACCTGGCGATTCAGGTGCCCAGCAAGGTTTGGAAAGCCCTACTCCAGGGCTTCTTTCTGCCCAGAATGTGCACCCTTTGCTTTCAGGAATTTGGGGAAGAAGTGGGAGCGGAGGCTTGGAAATTAGCTGTAAAGTGGTGGTGGTGTGGCTACGAGCAGTGGAAGGAAAATAGAAATGGAGTCGGTATTGCTAAGAGCTCTCTAAAATGGAACCAGAGGCCTTTGAGGAAGTGTGAATTATGTGAGTCTCGGCCTTTTGACCACTTATCGTCCTAATGAAGGCATTCAGAAGATCTGCCAGAAACTCAAGATAGTTATCAGACCCCTACCTTATAATAACTCATGACAACCTATCTACTGATCAGACCCTTACTCTAAAATAACTCATGATTCCTTAATGACAAATATTTCCTTTCTCGTGTCAGAGTACAGCCTTGTGGCTTTTGCCTTTGTAAGCCCCTGACCCTTTCTCTTCCCTGGAACACTCTTTTGACTTTACCAGAATCTGTGTCTACTGAATTGCAATTCTTAAGAGCCCCCCCCCAATAAAGCTCTTTATTCTTTGCAGCCTCGATATTGATTATTGTTCAACAGAGATCACAAGAAATGGAATAATCCAAAGATTAATCCCTTCTTCCTCATCTGGTGCCAAGGAAGAAGAGAACAAGGGCTTCACTGGAGCCTATATTTCATCCATCTTGGGTTTTTGATAGTGAATGTTTCTTCAGGTTAAAATCTAACAGGGTATTTTTCTCACTGAGAATCAGAGTTCGTGAGTGAAAGATTTTAGGGGTAATCTCTAAGAGCCACTACAAGGGAGGAAGCGGAGGTCCAGAGAGGGCTCTGCCTGGCTACACAGGTAGTTAGCAGCAGAGCTAGGATGAGGCTTCAACTCTTCTGACATCCAAGCAGTACTGTTGTTGTCACAGGCATGCTAGCGCGTAGCCCTACCCAGTAAACATGTATGGATAAATGGTTGAACTGAATAACTTACTAGGCATTTAAGAAATCCTGCATTCCTGTTTTAGAGTCATTAATCCCACTTCCAAGTCCTCCCTTTTAAGAGGTAGCCATCTAAGCCTTACCCCAGGCATGGTGTTGGGGACATTGTTCACTTTCAGGGTCATGAGCCCATCTTCTGGGGTCCCGGCTGGGGGTCCTCAGTACTAGGGACTGGTCAGTGGCATTGACGTGGGGATCTTACATGGAGAGTCAATGAAGACTCAACTCGCTTGTCCCATTAGGCTGGGAATTTGGGGGCCGTCTTCCTCTGCTGGCCCAGGAGACTGGCTGGCACCCAGTAACATGCGCCAGAGAAAAATTCTTCAGTAAGATCTGGTGTTAGAAAGCACCCGGCTCTGCTGCTTAACACTCAGGTGATTTTCCTCAAGGCATTGCTCTGCACCTGAGTGTCTTCAGTTGTTGAATAGAGATACGGCTCCTGCTCACTTCATGGGGTCTTGGAGGAATTATTTGTACTTTTGAAAGTTATTAATACACAGGTTTTTGATGTCTTGCTTCAGCGGCTCTGTATTCTTGAAGGCAGAGATTATGTATATTGCACTTTTCATTATAAACCATTTATTGGCACCTGACCCCCCGTGTGCCTGTTTTTTCATCTGTCCATTGGAGACAATACAACTTATCTTGCTTCCCACACAAGGTCGTTATGCCCTTCCCATGAGCTAATAACTGTGAAGGTCCTCTGTACATTGCAAAGAGCTTTACAAATGGAAGGCATCAGAAAAATTACTACTATTACTAGCAGTGCTTTGCACTTGACAACTTATGTATTTGAACAGAGCTACAGATGTAGGCAGTTTCTAAAGACTAAAATTGTTCACTGTCCCACAGGAGCACCCTTATCAGGATTTAATATCTGGATATTTTTTCCAGATGTCAAAAAAGACAGGTTTAGGATAGGTTTGGTTTAAACTGGAGGTTGGCACATAGACTCCAGGAACGATGCGGCGGGCCCTTTAAGTATTGGGATGGAAGGGCGGAGCCGTCGTCAGGGACGCGACTGGGCCTCTGGGTTTCCAGGAAGTGACGTCAGGCGGCCGCAGAGATGGAGGACGTGCTGGACCTAGGCGAGGAGCGGCGTCGCGGCTCGGCCACCTCCGTGAGGACCGACTCGGGGGGCTTGGGGCCAGGAATTAGCGGGTGGGGAGGAGCGACCCCGCCGGCCCCGGCTTCCCTGAGCCCCCACGGCCCGGCCTGTCCCTGGCGGCCTGAGCGGGCCGGCTCTGAGCCTTGCGGGGGTGAGGCCGGGGAGGAGGCGGCCTCCCTCGCCCCGCCCCTGAGGCAGCGGTGAGCTCCTAGGCTGCTGGCCTAGGGTTTGCTTTCTTTAAAATCCTCAAAGAGTGGAAAACAGATCCTGCCCCCGCCGGCCTCTGGGACCGGTGGGAAATTTCCCAGCTTCTCTCCGCTTTCTGGAGCTCCCAAGTGCCAACTCCCCTAGAATGGACAGATCTGAGGGTGACTGGAGGGGACCTGGCCAGAGTCACACTTGCACTCATCCTAGTGCTTTTCCCTTGGGACGTCTCATGGCAGAAGTTGATGTAAAAACCGTACTGTTTTATGCATGGAAGGAAGGGAGGTGTTAGGGAGGTCCTTTCTTGCCACTAATCCCCATGGGGAGGTGGGCGTTACGTCAGTTTTGTAGTTAAGGAAATAAAGATTTATAACGCAGGGGAGTGGCTAGGTGCTCGGGGGACCCAGAGGTCAGAGGGCGTATAAAGCTGTTGCATGGGTTAAAAAAAGTCAACCTCCAGGAACCTCGATTTCCTTATGTCTAGAATGGAGATGTTAATGTCTACTTCAAGGAGTTGCAGTGAAGATGAAATGAGGCGTGCGTGGAGAGCATTTAACACAGTGGCTGGCATGTGCTAAGTTATTAGAAGAGGTTAGCGACTGTTGCTTCTGAGGCTGTGATTTACCCAAGCTTATATATAAATAAGCTGAGCTAGATTCAAGACCCAAGTTCAGTGTGTGTGTGTGTGTGTGTGTGTGTGTGTGTGTGTGTGTGTTTTAACTCCAACACAGCCTCCTCAAGCCGTTTTACCTTTAAAATTATCAAAGGTGACAGTCACTAAAAGATTGGCCCACAGGGCAGGTCTTTAGTTTCTGCTGTGGAATCTCCACATGTTTTGAAGTGCCCTAGTAACATCGGAGATCCTCTAAGTAATTGGAGAGGAGATATGAGCATTGGGAGCAAATTGTCCTACGAAGAAGCAGGTTGCTTGACTGACCAAGGAGAATATTATGTCACCAAGCCTTTCTGATATGTGAGCTATTTTAGTACCAGGGGATGTGAATGTAGTTATTCATTCATTCTTTCAGCAAATATTTATTGAGCCCTTCTGTCTGTTAGGCATTGATTGTCCTAGGTGCTCGGGATATACCAGTGAAAAAAACTAAGTCCCTGCCCTCATGGGGCTTCCATTTCAGTGGCAGAAGATGAACAATAAACAGACTATAGATTTAAAACATATAAAACCAGGTAGTAAAGTAGGTTTTCTGCCAGTCATTCCTGTGGATTTATACAGGGTCTTCAAAAAGTTTAAAACCTTAAAATACTTGACAATTATTAGAGAAACCGTCTACAAACAGCATATAAAGACAAGATCCTTCAATTTTTGTTTGAGCACAAGTCACTGCATGTAGTATGCCGTATTCAGAAACCCAACGTTATGATAAATGGAAAAGGGCAGCCATAGGTAAAGGAGTGCCGTTGTCTGTCTTGGGAAGAAAAGGAGCTGCTTATGGTCAGAAAGACTGTTTCTGTCATCCCTGAAACCTAAATGATTGATTAGAATTTGACATGTAAATACTACATAAGGGTTTTTATGCAGGTATCACGTAACCGCTCTCAGTTTACTGGTGCAGTCAGGTCTTAGAACATCTTAAAGAAATTCCAGCAGGAAATAGTGGAAGGAACTCAGGATTTGAAGGCAGAAGAAGATTTAGCTCTTAGATTTATCTGCCACTTAATTGCTTTCCTGGGTCTCAGTTTCCTTATTTGTAAAATGGCCTGAATCCCAGTCACTGTTACTGAGAAATCAAATGAAGCTATATCAAATGAGATCTAAAAGTGCTTACATTAATGCTGGGTTTTTTTTTTGTTTTTTGAGAAAAATGTAAACATTTCACCACCCACCAGTCTGCCTAAAGAATGTTTTGTGTACGTGCTGGGAGGTGTTTGAGACACAGAGCCTCCACCCCAGCAGGGCTTTGGGAAACACGTGCAGATGGTTCATTTGATGACTCAGAATTTGAAGTGGTCTGATGTCCAAAGCTAATGTCTCAAGATTCTTGTAAGATCTTTCCTTTAATGACTGTAAGTGCAAATCCAAGTAGTGTACACGTCAAAGCAAATGCTATCTGTATTTCTCTGGTTTCAGTTACCATGGAATTTCTTTCCCCCCCAAATGCCTTTTGGATAACTATTTTCGTGCCAAGCTACAGCTTTGAAATTAGGCCTTCGTAAAATCCCGCATAGGAACATGGGAGCCTTGACCACACTCTTCCTGGGCTATGGCATGAGGTCCCTGCCCCCTCTAGAGGAATTTCTAGCTGCATTTCTTTGGGTAGAAAAGGTCTATGGCCATTAAAAGAAAACACTGTGATCAGTACATGAATTTCCTGCTCTACGGTATAGAACTGACCATGGGCCCTTTGTTTTAAGGGTTTGGAGCCTTTTCTAAGTATATACTCAAGTTGCTCAAATCCCATCCTCCACCATGTCATCATAAATCCAGTCCTTGCTTACCTTGGCAGGATTGTCTTCCTCATAGTGGCTCAGAGACGTTTGGGTCAGCAATGCCCCTCATCCCTCCTTACAGGGAGCCAAGATGGGGCGCCGAGCTCAGCAGGAGCCAGCTCAAGCCGAGAATCATCTCGCTGGCAAGAATTCCTCTTCGACTCTGACTGCAGAGGTGAGTGTTAAAAAATTCTGAAGAAATGCACTCTAAGACTTAGCAGTTACTCAGTGAGCAAGGATTTGGTATTTCATATTTTTTTCTCCTTCTTCTCTTTAATGTCAGCCTTCCTCCTATCTTGATTTGGGAATTCCCTTCCTCGGCATTTGTCCTATTAGCAAGAAGTGAAAGAGGAACTTTTTTCTTTTGATGCCAGAGTAGTTTCTGTGCATTGCTTTATATTCCCAGTGAAGAAGTTTTGTACATTAACTGAAGCAAGGGACTGGGAGGTTTCAAAATCCAGCCAAAATCCGGGTTTTTATTCCTGCCGGATAAACACCAGGGAGGCATGCTGGTGACGTAAAGTGGGATTACACAACTGGACATTTGCTCTTGGTGGTGACCTGCGCTTTCTACAGTTTTCAGGCAGGAAGGGGATCCGTACTGGCCTTACTTTCCTGGAAACTTTTCCAAGTGGCCTGGAATCGTGGGAATTTATCCAGCCTCTTTGCAGAGGGTGGGTAATCTTGATGAGCATTGCTTTTAATGCCAGGGCACTATTTTCAGCGGTTTACTCAGAATTTCTTTTCACCCTCCTCTGCCCATTTGAAAAAACTCTGCCCTTTTCAAGAGCTGGCTTCAGGGTAATCCTCGCTGTCAGCTCTTCCTAACTTCTCCAGGCCGACTTAGGGCTGCTACTTCTCAGTTCCCATAGTACCTGTTATAGAACATCTCACATTATGCACTAATTTTCTTTCTATGTGCCTGGCCCACTAGACAGTGAGTTTCTGGGCAACAGGCAACCTGGCTTCTCAGTTGCCCAGCTCATTGGCCTACAGTAGGTTTATAACAGATGAGGGCATCTCTGCTGGGAAGCCTTACGGGCCATGCAGGTGCCCGAGTACAGCATGCTGGGGACAAGATACAGACACATTTGACTTACATATCACATAGGTAGGAATATCCTTCACTTTCATCAGAAATAAGATATCTACCATGTCTTTAAGTGTTCCACATGGACCTTTAGTTTATCTTTCATTTTCTCACTGATTGTAGAAATATGGGTACAGAGAATCATTCCTCATCTCAGATAACAGCCATGCCAACACAGAAAAGCTGGCGACAACCTTGGCCTCATTGCCTGAAGACGGTAGGGAGAGACTGTGGGGGGATTGTGGAAAAACCAGAGGCCACATGTACCCTCCAAAGGGTAACCACTGTCTAGCCACAGCCAGCTGATGCTGTGGGGAATATAGGTCCAGTACTGCCAGCTCTTCTGATTTTTCCAAGAGATGGCAGTCTAAAATTTTATGTGAAAGCAACACATTTTAGAGGTTGGCGACTAATTATAAAATTTAAATCACCATATGGGCTAGATTAGGCCTGAGGGTTGTCAGTTTGTGACTTTGACCATAGCACCTCCATTGTAGAGCCTACTACATTGTGTTCTAATTATTGATGTGCCTGACTCCCTCAGAAGGTGTGAGCTTTTGGAAGGCGACGGTTGTGTTTCACCTTTGTCCGCCTTTGTTTATCGCAGTGCCTGGCACAGAGCAGGCATGCCATTGACACTGCAAAGGGTGAGGGGGTGAAGTACATAGTGTGTGATGAGGGGCTCTTAGAAGCTGAATAAGAGCGTCACAGGGTCAGGGGTGGCAGACTGTGGCACACTGGAGACACAGTTAAGGGGGTATAAGGGAGTGAGATAGTGAAAGACGATATACTAGACCCAACCCTGGATCTCAAGGAGCTTGAACTGCAATGGATGGGCAAGCCAATGACTGGATCAGTGGAAGTCTACTCTTGGCCTTTGGAGGATCCGTCCCAGCACCAGATCATTAATTCATTTATTTAACAGGTATTTACTGAAGCTTACTGTGTGTCAGGCACCATTTTAGGGGGTTGGCATATTTCGGTGAACAAGAGCCAAATCCCCTGCCGTGATGGAACTTATATTCTCGTGATCACTGGCAGTCACAAAGGCTAATTACAAGCCTACCCAATTGTGAAGGAGGTTATAGCCACCTTGGTGGTGAGGTGAGTGAGTCTGAGATGGGCCGGGATGTCCTGATGGCCTTGAAGCCTCTGTGGCGCCCACACCAAATCAGCTACCAAGCTGGGGTCAGTAGGCCTGGTTCACCTACCTGTCCCCTTCCCCTCGGCTCAAGGGAGAGTCAGTACTGTGAGCACCTAACTCCAAAGTTGCAGACTGTGATGAACCTGTCAGGCTTTCAGCCTTTCTAGAATACCTACTTATTTCTGCAGAGGCATGTACCTTTTTTTTTTTGGCCCCATCTGGTCCTTAGTATTTTTTCTGGGAGATGACGAAAAGTCATTCTGGGGACTACCCTGGTGGCACAGTGGTTAAGAATCCACCTGCCAGTGCAGGGGACACAGGTTCGAGCCCTCCGGGAAGATCCCACATGCCACGGAGCAACTAAGCCCGTGCGCCACAACTACTAGGCCTGCGCTCTAGAGCCCGTGAGCCACAACTACTGAGCCCACGTGCCTAGAGCCCGTGCTCCGCAACAAGAGAAGCCACCGCCATGAGAAGCCCACGTACCGCAGCGAAGAGTAGCCCCCGCTCTCGCAGCTAGAGAAAGCCCGCATGCAGCAGCGAAGACCCAACGCAGCCAAAAACAAATAAATTTATTTTTTAAAAAAAAGAAAGCAAAAAGAAAAGTCATTCTGTTCTTCACCCAGCTGGTGCCTCTGACAGCAAAATGCCAGTCAGAATTCCAGGATTCCTTCTCTCCCTGAATTGATGTTTAAAGCAGTGTGGGCAGCCTCCCCTGGGGCCAGATGCACCTTGTGCTGTGTGGGCCTTTTTGGCTGTTTCTTTCTAGGATTAGATTCTAAGACTTGTGTGTGTGCGCCCAGTTACATTCCAGTTCTGAATGTATTACTTGATATATTTATTTTTGTCCTTTCACTGACTATATTCTAGGATGAAGCTATTCATGAAAACGTAAATACGGTACCTGGGGGCTGTCAGACATACTGGAGTTACTTTAGAGTTTAGTGCAAGCAAATGATGATTTTAAAGCGAGCTGGCGGGATGGGGAGCTCCGTGGAGGAAGCGGAGCAGCTTCCAGGTGTGCTGGAATAGCAGGAAGGTGGGCTTGGCATCTGAAAACCAGGGCTTGAGCGTGGGCTCTGCTAATTGCCTGGGTCTTGAACAACTCCACTAATCTCTCTAATCCTCCATTTCATTATCTGTCAAACAGTGGTAACGATACTACCAAGTTGATGTGAGGATTAAGTGAGATACGTATTTAAAAGCACTTTAGTAAACTGAAAGGCACTGTACAAATGTCCATTCATTCAGTAAGTAGTGAATAAGAGAATATTTGGATGGAGCTTTGCTCTTGTTATTAAAGGGCCGCACAGAAGGAGGATGTGAGCCTGAGTCTCTTGTAGAAGCGATTTGGAAGTCTCTCCAAGAGTTGCTACTCATTTCTCCACAGGCTGACTAGTAGTGATCTGAAGCAGGTTTTGTGCTTCCAGATGCAGCGGGCATTCCTCCTGAAGGGTGGATAAGAGCACAGGCCTTGCGGTTAGACAGCCCTGGGCTGAAATCCTGGCCCTGCCGCATGTTAGCTCTATGGCTCAGCAAGTTACTTAACCTCTTCAAGCCTCAGTTTCCTCATTGATAAAACAGGGTTAGTATTACGTACTTGATAGGGTGGCCAGAAAGAAAAAACAAGGTAACAGGTATAAAGAAAGCCCTTAACCCAGTTTGACCCATAAGTGCTCAGTATATAATTGCTCACCATTATTGTCTCTCCAGAGCTCGGGTGTTCTGTTATTGTGCCTTAACCCTCTCTACGGTTAAAAACTGGTGGCCTTCAGGCTGAATTTCGCCTACAACCGTGTCTTCTTTGATCTGTACAAAATTAAACATTTTTTAAAGCTTGGTTGTTATCATTTCTAATTTAGGAAAATTTACGTGGAAGTCCAGATTTGGGGCTCCTCTTTGAAACTGGAAGTTCTGGCACAGCGGGAATGCTGGGCTGGCGTCCCCACATGACAGCAGTTGGCTGCAGCTGAGAACGGTGCTTGCGCACGCTTGGCCTGCCCTGTCCAGCTCACCATTTCTTACTTGAATACACCTGGTCAGATTTACTCACATCTGATCTACCTGGCTCCTGTTTCCATTCAAGTTAAAACTCCTGCTCTTTTAGGATGGATTGATTTTCAGGTATCCTTATCGAATTTGGCTCTATGAATTTGGCTCTATGCATCAGAAACTCAGCCCCAGGGTTTGGAGCAGGCAGGAGTGATTTTTCTCACAGCAAGAAGTCCAGTGGAGGGCAGGGTGGGTGCGGTCACTGGAGAAGGTCCTGCGTTACCCTCACCCCGTCTAGACACCTGCTCTGCCATCTGGAACTTGTAACTTGTTCTCATGGTTGCTGACATGATGGCTGGTTGTTCCCCAGGGATCCAATCTGTATTTTAGGTGAGGAGATGGGGAAGAGTGGAAGACTTCAGGGTTCATGCCAACGAAGTATGTCCCTTCTTATCAGGAAAATGATAGCCAGAGACCTCACCAAGTAGACTTCTAGTTACATGTCATCGGTCAGAACTGGGTCTTAAAGCCACCTAAATGTCAAGGGCTGTCTCAGCTGGGCACGTTGCCACACCCATCACATTGGGGTTTTGGGGTTAAGGAGAAGAGGAATGACTGTTGAGTAGGCAGTTTGCGACTGACATATCAATTAAAAAAAAAAAAAAGAATTTATACAGAGTTTGTTTTTTGTTGTTTTTTTTCTTATAGGCTTGGGTATAAAAGGAAAGAATTATTTTTAGTAGCAAAAAAAATAAAAATAAAAAATCCACATTCCTCTCCCGTCTTCTAATTTGGGGTTGTGTAGAGTTCAGTGAAAATTTGTGTGCCCTCAAGTTCCAAGACATCTGATGCAGTTGCCTGTGTCAAATCTTGCCTCGATCTTTTCCTTCTTCCTGTTTTCTCAGTAACCCTTCGGGGCTTTCTGCCTGGAGGATACCTGTGGCTCAGCCCAGGTAATTAGACTCTTCCTCCCTCTCTGGAAGAAGAGGAGAGGTCTCTTTATTGCTTGGTCAATCTGTAAATTTTCAAATAATTTCAAAGAATTTACCTGCCTAATCATACTGATTAACCCGAAAGATGGACTCTTCCTGTAGTTTCACTAGCTCAGAGTTGATTAGCGTCATGCCTGCTTCTTTCAGGTTGTTGTGAAGGTCAAATTAGGTAATGCACATAAAGGTGCCAGCACACAGGCACCTCTCAGGAAATGGTAACTACTAAGAAAGTTTATGACTGCATCCCTCTGCTTTTTTGTGTTTTTTTTTTTTTTTTTTT
>NW_020172456.1:3892643-3912311 GCF_003031525.2 Neophocaena asiaeorientalis asiaeorientalis | reverse complement strand
CTTCTTTTTTTTTTTTTTTTTTTTTTTTTTTTTTACCGCCTGTTACAAATCAGGCTTGGATCCCTAGATGCATAGTTCAGTTAGCAGTTCAGGTTGGCATTACAATTACGGAGACTTTGGTGCCATGATGAGCATCTTCACATCTGCAGTGAATAACTTTTTCTGGGCAGAGCAGCTCTGAGAATTAAACTGGATTTCTATGCCTGAGCTTTCACCTTCTGTCATTCAAATGATGCTTCTCCTACACAACCTCAAGAAAAGACCTGGACGCTTTCTACCATCAAGTTACACTACCCTACGCTGAAGCTGGGAAAAAGGAATCTCAAGGCAAAACCTCTCAGGACTGGCCTGTTTTTTTTTATTTTTGGGGCTGCCGCACGTGGCTTGTGGGATTTTAATTCCCTGACCAGGGATTGAACCCAGGTCCTCGGCAGTGAGAGAGCAGAGTCCTAACCACTGGACCACCAGGGAATTCCCTGGCCTGTCTTTTGGATGAGCATTTCTCACTTGGGTCTAAAGCAGTTTGTAGCTTAACTTCCATTTTGCACATTGTCCTTGTAATAATAATAATTATAGCTGACATTGGGACAGTTCCTACCTCTCTGTCAATTACACACACTAGCCTATTTAAGCCCCGTGGTAACTCTTAAAGTAGTTACTGTACTTATCGTCTCATTTTAGCTATGACGACACTGAGACTTCAGGGAGTCGAGTGACTTGTCCACAGTCATTCAGCTGACGTCTGGCTGTACTCCCTGAGACTCCAGACAGACTCTTAAACACCACCTAACTTTTCCTACCTGCTGGGTAGTTAGATGCACAGACCTCCCAGTAGAGAAAGGCTTTTGGCGGGAGCTGAGAGACTTTTGGGTTTTCCTCTTGGAATCCTTTTGGTGAGGGAGTAAGTTCTCACTTGATTATCCTTATTCGTCCACTTGTCTGGAAAAGTGTTTGAGACACAGCTGTTCTCTTTCTCTTCCTCCTCCGCCCCCATCTCTTTGGTGCTCCTCCTAGGACGCAGAACTGACACTCAGCCAGATTCTCTTGCAGGAATCTGAGAAATGCTGCTGGGCTCATGTTCCCAAATTAGGCCAGTTTCCTCATCCCCCAGCAGCTCTACTCAGCTGGAGCTTCCCTGGCACGTTGCATTACGTCTCTTGCCCTCCGCCTGTTCCTGACTGGTCTGCCAACGGGCAGTTATTTTCAGCCCAGCTAGGGTTATCTGCTGACCCTTTTTGGTGACATTTTTCTTCTTTCTCACAAAAATAACTTTCCTAGATTAGTCACATTTTTCAGCCTTTTTCGTAGTCCCTCTCCAATGGGCTGGATTGAATGATGCTTCTGATAACGTCGTAGGAGAGGGATGCGGGGAATCCGACGTGGAACCCGTTGACAAGGAATGCGTTTTCCACACTTCATCTTTAGGTCATGCTCCGTATGCCTCACTTTTGAACTCTCCCTTGGGGTGGGCAGATGTGCATTCCCGACCCATCCCTGGGGCTGGCCACTATGTGGGCGGGAACATCATCCCCGGGGTAGATCATGCGATTGGAAATAGCATCTCAAGATTCTCCTCCAGCGCTTACTCGGTCTCTTTCAGCACTCCAGTACGATGCCTCCTGCCTCCTTCTACTATGTACTACGTGAAAAGCTGGCTTCCTACCAGAAATGTGGTGCTTGAAGATCACTTAAAATTCTCTCCCTCACCTGTGGGGAGGGTTAAGTCAGAACTACATGTAAGAGTTTATTTAGCTCAGTGCTCCCTTAAGTTAGCCACTGTTATTATCTACACAACCTAAGAAGTAGAAACGATGATCATTTTGTCTTTAATCCCAGCTCTGCCAATTCCTCGGTGTATATTCTAGGCAAGTTACTTAACCACTCTGAGCCTGTTGCTCATCTTCTGAATCAAATATTAGTAGTAGCTATCTCCTAGTGTTGCTGGAGGATTAAATAAGAGAATGTACAAAGCTCTTAGGACAGTGCCCGCCAAATGCTAACTATTATTGTCATTATCTGTGTCACATGAGAATTAGAAGGTTTTTTCAGTTTATCTTCAATTGCAGTTCTGTTCAAGTTACAGAGATATTCTTATTTCATCGAACTAACTGGCTCTTAGGGCAAAGAAACATTTGGATGAGAAATCCTTTTGGTGAGAATTCTTTGTGCCGCTTAAGACCCGTTTTGTATGTCTCCTTGACCAGTTGTTTGCTAATACCTTTTCATCTTCTTTTCAAAACCTAACCCTCTGTCTAGAGATGGGCAGTCTTTCCAAAGAGTGATCCTTAATTGCTGACTTAACATCATTTTGTTTTTCTGGGGCATATGGGTAGAAAAATGAGGAGGGCAAGGAGTGACCTTGGTGACCTCAGTGACCTTGGAGTAGAAGGTAACATCCATTCATTTCTTCATTCATTTGCTTATGAAACTTGATTGAGAGCTTTCTGTGTGCCAGGCATTGTGCTTGGCACTGGCAGTACAGTGACAAACCAGACATGCTCCCTGTCCTCTCTGAACCTCGATCTGGGGGCTGCAGAGAATTAAGTGCCGGGTGGGGGTGGACACAGAAAGATATGCGAATGCCTTCATCGAGCCCTTTTACTTTTGGGGAAATCTGGAAAGGTTTTCTAGGAAAACATCATGTTTGAGTTGAGACTTGAAGGATGACTAGAAGTTAGCCAAGGGAAGGGGCCAGGATGGGCCAAGGAGGGGAGAACATTCCAAGTAGAGGGATGAGCATATGCCAAGTTTTGGAGGCCAAGGAGAGAGCATGGCACGTGGGATTTGTTAGTGGAGCAGTTGACCATACAGGCGATGGAATAGTGGTCCTCGGTGACTTTTGCAAGCAGTGTGATGTTTTTCAAATATTCAAAAAACAGCCCCCTTGCCTTTTTTGACAAATGAACCATGTGAGACCAACATTTCTTAGATGACACTGAAATAATTGGTAATTTTATGAAGTTTAGACTGTGACCTTTCAATATTTTTCTAGCATTGTCTTTCATTGATGCCTCTTCAGTGCAACCATTACACTTCTCTCTCTATGCATTTATGTTTTCTGGTCAGGAAACCTCTGAGAAGTGCTTGAGTATAGTATTGATGGCTTGGAACTCTTCTGGCTCATCCTTTTTAAGGAGGGGCTTAGTAGATCAGTAGTTTGCAGTGTTCACACTTAATTTATGTCCTAAAAATTCCTCAGTTCCTCTAAGGATAGAGTGTGTGTGTGTGTGTGTGTGTGTGTGTGTGTGTGTGTGTGTGTATTAGATCCTGGTAACTCTAGGAGAGAAATCATGGAAGTAATTTTGAATTAGTCATGATCTGATAGGATTTAGAAAATGTCTTTTGATTTCACAAAATAAGAGATTGTCACCCAGATTCTAGTAATTACAAGTGTATGCTAGATGCTTAATATAAGTATGTGTAAATGGATCAATGATACAAGCCCAGTTAGTGCCTGTGATCTATTACTACTGCGTTGCCTCAAGAAAGATGAGAATACCTGTTGTAGTCTTCTCAGTGTTCCTAATTTGCATACACATGATTAACAGCCATAGGTCATACCTGACCCATTTGGTATGGGTCAGATATGGAATCATAGTATTGGAATTTGGTTTGACTTCTTTGGGGGTAAGTAGACTACTGGCTTATATTTAGAAATTTTTTTTTTTGGCATGTGAAAATTTTCATGGTAATGATACTTTTGTTGCAATGAAAATTGACTTATATTCAGGCAAGGTTCCCAGAGCAAAGACTTATCAGAATCTTTGGCTGTAAATAGTATTTTGTTAGGAAAAAAATAAATTGAGAATTAGACAAATGGCTTAAACCACTATAAACTCTCCTGGACTGAGTCAGTTGCCTCATAACTGGTCTCTCCTTTTGTATTATTGCCCTCCTGCAGTCAGCTCTAGTGGTTTTATAGAATACGCATCATTCATTTCACACTCAAAACCCTTTAAAGGACACCCATTGCCCTTAAAACAAAAAATCCCAAATGCTTACTTTGCCCCTTTGTGATTTGGGCCTTCCTATGTATGTCTCCAGCCTCATTCACAGCGGCTACCTTGTGGTAGTCACAGGGAGTCGTTACTTTGCTTGTACAGTTCCCTATTCTGGTTCCTTAGAGTACTGTAATTCCACAGAATAGAACAGAATAGAATAGAACAGAATAGAATATTCCCTGGAATACTTACCCATGCTCTTTGCTGGGCTGACTCCAACTTCTTCTTTGGGTTCAGCTTGAATATCCCTTCTTCTATTTAATGAGACTATTACCTTCTCATTTAACTTAGCTCCCTGCATTGTACTCTGGTAGTGTTTATTTGTTGGTGGTGGTGTTTTCTTTTTCTTTTTTACTTTTTTCCCTGTCACCCCAACCGCGGTTTGTAACTGTATGTCTGTGTAATTATTTGGGTCCATCTCCCTCACTAATTGCACACTCCAGAAGCTCTTGTTTGCTCCCCTGAGCCTGGCACTTTGTAGGTCCTCAGTGAATGAGAACCAGGTGTGGAGCATGCTGTGTTCAGCTCAGGGGCAGATTAGCTTGAGGGGCCTGTGGGACCACCATCTGGAGATGCCCGGGAGGCTTTGATGTGTGGGACTCATGCTTTGGACTGGGCTCTGAGCTGGAGCTAAGGGTTTGGGAGCCATTCGTATCGAGGTGGTAAATGAGAGCCCAGCTCTGGAAGGGAGAGTTTGTAGAGAGAGAAGAGGAGAGGCTCTCAGCCAGAATCCGAGGAACCCCCATGTTTAAGGGACACACGGGGGGCTTCCCTGGTGGCGCAGTGGTTGGGAGTCTGCCTGCCGATGCAGGGGACACGGGTTCGTGCCCCGGTCCGGGAAGATCCCACATGCCGCGGAGCGGCTGGGTCTGTGAGCCATGGCCGCTGAGCCTGCGCGTCCGGAGCCTGTGCTCCGCAACGGGAGAGGCCACAACAGTGAGAGGCCCGCGTACCACAAAAAAAAAAAAAAAAAAAAAAAGGGACACACGGCCAAGGAAGGAGGAGGAGTGGCCGGAGGGGAGAGGGCGTCACCAGGCCTCTGTGCTGTCCAGAGCGCAGGTAAGGGACAGTGTCAGGGACTCAGGGGTCAGGAGGGTCCAGGAAGGCGAGACCTTCCCTCTGGAGCAGGGTCTGTCTGATTGAGCAACTAGGGGTCCCTGTATTCACAGGGGAGCAGTCAGAGAAGGGGCCATATGCACCTGGCACAGGACCACACAGCAGGCAGGCTGTCAGTAAATATTTGCTGAAGGAATTCAGTGGATAGGTTACGATGCTCGTGTACTCACCACCAAATGTAAAGGGCCTCCCTGTCTCCTTCCCAGGTCTCTTTCTTCCTTTTCCCCTGTTCTTGAGCCTTCCTCTGTTTCTCCTTTTTTCCCTCCTCTTTCTCTTTTTCCCGTATCTCTTCCTGTTTTTTATTCTTCACCAGCGATAACAGAGGACTCCATCCCCCATACTCCTTTTTGCCCATCCATTCCTATATATTTTTATTGATGTATTTAAAAGTAGAATTTTATTCCTTCATTTATTTATTCACTTATTTATCCTACATTTAATATAATATACACTTTGCAATGCAAAAATGAATAAGATAACTTGGTATTCTAGTTATATCGACCCACACACTTAGACCAAAAAATTATAATAGTTAAGTGGCATCAGAGAGTGGGAGCACAGAAGGAGCAACCAACCCTGCCTGGGGCTTAGGGATGGCATCCCGAAGGAGGTGACCCTTGAGGTGGGTTGCAGTGAACGAGGAGGGATTTGCCAGTAAGAGGGAAGGGCAGCGGAAAAGCCTGTTCTAAGGCATGCGTCGTTAAGGGGCCTGGTGTTTCCAGGGCGCAGTGAACAACTTAGTGTCTTAGGAATGAAGGCCTTGCATTCCAAGTGGAGGAGTTTGGATTTATTTTATATGTTGTAGGGATTCCACAAAGATTTTAAAGCAGGGAAAATGTTATTGACTTTGTTTTCTAGGAAAGTGAATCTGGCAGCTCTGTGGAGGATAGTCTAGAGGGCGAGAACTTGTTGGCAGGGAGACCAGTGGGAGGCGGTTGGAGCATCTCCTCCTGAGATGATGAGCCATGAACCAGGCAGTGTTCCCAAACTTCAGGCATTCCCAGACCGTTTTTACAGTTTCGGGTATCCACATACCACTCGCATTAGAGTTAACGATTTTCTTTAAATCACCTCCCTTTTTATCCTTAAATGCGTTTATTTTTGAAAAGAAACTACAGTTTTTGATAGTTATGTTTTCCCCAGTACACATTAAAATACACATATGGCTATTTTTAAGAGGCACATCCATGTACCACCTCCAGTCACCTTGCTTACACCAGTGGCGTGTGTACCTCACTTTGGGAAACGATAAATAAAGCCTGGCAGAGAGGTGAAGAGGAGAGGGCAGTGCCCTGAGACGTTTTTCAGGGAAGATGGGTAAGAGGTAGTAACAGATGGACTGTTGGAAGTAGGAGAGAAGGAATGTCTGGAGTTGACTACATTTGTAGCCGAAAAGGCTGAATGGATAATGATATTTCTGAGACTGAGAACTTAAAGAGTCGCAGCAGTGCGGGGACCAAGAAGAGATGATTGTTTCAATTTTGGGCATGTTGAATGTGAGTTGCCTTCAGGATTTTCAAAGAGATCTGTTGAGTAAACAGTTGAAAATTTGGTCTGGAGCTTAAGAGAGAAAGTTGGAAACGAGTGTTAACAGATGTGGGAGTTACCAGCATATATCATATAATCTGGGGTCTCTAAGAGGAACATACAGGAAGAACTTCTGATTCCTTTGTGTGGCACATAGACCCTTCATTATTTCCAGGTGCAAATGTATGAGGATTTTAAGCAGAGGAGAGAGACAGATTTGCATTTTAGAAAGAGCACGTTGACAGTAATTGGTCAGGGATGGATCCAGGTTTCGTGGGTCCTGAAATTTATACAATTTAGAGACCTTATTTAAGAAAAAAAATTCAAAATGGATATGAAAGTAAATAGTTGTAATGAGAAAAGAAATCACAGCCAAGTTACTAGGCCTTGGACATTCAGGTTTCTTTCTTGGAGTTCTTGTTAGAAATGCTTGCATGGACACGCCTCCTGATTGAGAGCTAGTTTCTCCTCCCTATCTAGAACTCTGTAACTCCTGTCTAGAACTCTCTGTAACTCCTAGGGTCCCGTGCAGGCAGGGGTGGAGTATAGACTCGAGGAAGGTGAGACTGGAAGCAGGGAGCCCAGGTAGGACCCAGCTGAGAGAAGGCAAAACATGAGCTTGTGAAGCCTTAATTCACATGGTTGTGCAGTTTTCTCCAACACCCCTCAGCAGGCTAGGTATTGACGCAGTGAAGGCATAGGATTGGCTTGATCCAGGTTCGGGGGAGCTCTAGGGGAAATGTCGGACATGAATGCCATCAGGACCATGGAAGTGAGCTGGGTCGATAGGGAAGGAAGTTCTTAGATCAGGAGGGGAGGAAGGGACTAGGTATTTCAGATTGGAGCAGCTCCAGCGTATGAGTTCGAAAAAGTAGCAAGGTCATTGGCATTTAAAGGATCAGGGAACTATGAGGCTAAGCATTAGGTGAACTGTTCATGTGAACCTTGACTTGACTTAGAATGATGGCCCTAGTGTTGGAGCAGGAATGCCCACGTTTTTGCTCAATGTGTGCTCAGGCAATTATTTGTGACAGGGATGAAGAAGGTAAGAGATGCAATGTAGCTGAACAACATGAGTTTCAGAAAAATGTTCCATAATAATTTGAAAGAGTAACGGTCTAGAGGAACTTTGGGGAGCGAGACAGGAGGGTTACCTTGGGACCCTTGTTCGTGGGGTTTTAAAGAATGAGCAGGCTCTACTTGAAAGAGCTGCAGGAGAAATGAAGTCCATGGGGGAAAGCCAGGATTTAAGAGAGGCAAGGAGATGGAAAGAGTGGGCTGTGAATAGAGAATGTCTAATCTGCTTGGGAACCATAGGATTGTGGGCAGAAAGCCTCATTGACATCATTAGCTAGGCTAGATTTCTTCTCATTATGTGGCATGTCAGTAATTACTGAGAAGGAGCAGAATGATAGTAAAATATTCTCTTAATAATGATACGTTACAGGAAAAGGGTTCAGACTAATGTTGAATGTGATTGGTGATAGACTGAAACATTTCTGGTCACATGCCTTTACCCAGCATGATAGAGAATTATGTCACCACGTTTGGCCGATTGCTTTTATATTCCATTTTAATCCCTCTGTTGGCTTTTTAGGTACAGCTTTTTGTACTATTTTTTAGTGGTTGCTCTAGGGATTAGAATATGCATCCTTAACTTACCACTGGCTAGCTAGAGTTAGTATTATATCACTTCACGTAAAATGTGAGACCCTTGTGACAGTATAAATCCATTTGTCCCCTTTTATCGTTTGTGCTAGTAAGGTCATGTACCTTAAAACTACATACTTTATAAAACCCACAATACAATTGTCATTTCACTTTAAACAGTTGTCACTTGGAGAAATTAAGAAAAAAGATAGCCTTATTTTTGGAATGTTATTTATTTATTTTTTATACATCAGGTTCTTATTAGTTATCTATTTTATACATATTAGTGTATATACGTCAACCCCAGTCTCCCAATTCATCCCACCACCACCGCTTTCCCCCCTTGGTGTCCATACGTTTGTTCTCTACATCTGTGTCTATTTCTGCCTTGCAGACCGGTTCATCTGTACCCTTTTTCTAGATTCCATCCACATATGTGCGTTAATATACGATATTTGTCCTTTCTCTTTCTGACTTACTTCACTCTGTATGACAGACTTTATGTCCATCCACGTCTCTACAAATGACCCAGTTTCGTTCCTTTTTATGGCTGAGTAATACTCCATTGTATATATGTACCACATCTTCTTTATCCATTCGTCTGTCAGTGGGCATTTAGGTTGCTTCCATGACCTGGCTATTGTAAATAGTGCTTCAGTGAACATTGGGGTGCATGTGTCTTTTTGAATTATGGTTTTCTCTGGGTGTGTGCCCAGTAGTGGGATTGCTCGGTCATATGGTAATTCTCTTTTTAGATTTTAAGGAACCTCCATACTGTTCTCCATAGTGGCTGTATCAATTTACATTCCCACCAACAGTGCAAGAGGGTTCCCTTTTCTCCACACCCTCTCCAGCATTTGCTGTTTGTAGATTTTCTGATGATGCCCATTCTAACCAGTGTGAGGTGACACCTCATTGTAGTTTTGATTTGCATTTCTCTGATAATTAGTGATGTTGAGTAGCTTTTCATGTGCCTCTTGGCCATCTCTGTGTCTTCTTTGGAGAAATGCCTATTTAGGTCTTCCACCCCTTTTTTAATTGGGTTGGTTTTTTAAAATATTGAGCTGCATCAGCTGTTTATATATTTTGGAGATTAATCCTTTGTCCGTTGACTCGTTTGCAAATATTTTCTCCCATTCTGAGGGTTGTCTTTTTGTCTCGTTTATAGTTTCCATTGCTGAGCAAAAGCTTTCAAGTTTCATTAGGTCCTATTTGTTTATTTTTGTTATTTCCATTACTTTAGGAGGTGGGTCCAAAAAGATCTTGCTGTGATTTATGTCAAAGAGTGTTCTTCCTGTGTTTTCCTCTAAGAGTTTTATAGTGTCCCGTCTTACATTTAGGTCTTTAATCCATTTTGAGTTTATTTTTGTGTATGGTGTTAGGGAATGTTCTAATTTCATTCGTCTACATGTAGCTGTCAGTTTTCCCAGCACCACTTATTGAAGAGACTGTCTTTTCTCCATTGTATATTGTTGCCTCCTTTGCCATAGCTTAGTTGACCATAGGTGCTTGGGTTTATATCTGGGCTTTCTATCCTGTTCCATTGATCTATATTTCTGTTTTTGTACCAGTAGCATATTGTCTTGATTACTGTAGCTTTGTAGTATAGTCTGAAGTCAGGGAGTCTGATTCCTCCAGCTCCGTTTTTTTCTCTCACGATTGCTTTGGCAAAGATAGTCTTTTATCATCCATATGCTTACCATTATAATTGTTCTTTATCTCCTTCTGTAGATCCAAATTTCCATCTAGTGTCATTTCTCCTTTATCGAAGAACTTCCCTTAGCATTTCTTGCAGTACAGATTTGCCAAGAACAACTTCTCTATTTGCTCTATCTAAAAATATTTTTATCACACCCTCATTTTTTTTTTTTTTTTTTTCGGTACGCGGGCCTCCCCCTTCTGTGGCCTTGGATCCCCCCGGACCGGGGCACGAACCCATGTCCCCTGCATCGGCAGGCGGACTCCCAACCACTGCGCCACCAGGGAAGCCCTCACCCTCATTTTTGAAGGATCTTTTCTATCTATATAGAATTCTGAACTGAACATTTTTTTCTTTCAGCACTTTAAAGATTGTCATTCCTTTGTCTTCTGGCCTTCATTGTTTCTGACGATTGTTCTCCGTTATGTAAGTCTTTTCTCCTTCCTCTGATTGCTTTAAAGCTTCCTTTTTATCTTTGGATTTCAGCAGTTTGACTGTGATGTGCCTAGCTGATTTGCTTTGTATTTGTTCTGCTTGGGATTTGCCGAGGTTCTTAGGTCAGTAAGTCAATATGTCTCACGAAATTGGAGAATTTTAGGCCATTACTTCTAATATGTTTTCTGCTCTGTTTTATCTGTCCTTGTTCCTGGGACTCCAATTGCCTGTATGTTAAACTGCTTGATATTGTCCCATCGGTTTGTCCTGTGTGTTTTTTTCTTTGTCCCTGAAGCATTGTTAATTTTCCCCTTTCCTTTATCTTTTTGTTCTTCAGATTGGATATTTTCTGTTGATCTGTCTTCAAGTTCACTGATTATTTCCTCTGCTCTCTTCAAACTGAACTTTTCTTTTCAGATACTGAACATTTAAATTCTAAAGTTCCATTTCTTTTTTTTACATAGCTTCTATTTCTCTATTAGATTCCCCATTTGTTCATTCATTATGACCATCTTTGAAATCCTTGAACATATATTTATAATAGCTGCTTTAAAACCCTTGTCTGTTAATTCCAATATCTGGGTCATGTTGGGGTCAGTTTTTATTGTTTTTACTTTTGACTATAGGTCATGTTTTCATGTTTCTTCACATGTCTAGTAATTTTTGTTGATATGCTGGACATTTTGGATAATACATTGTAGAAACTCTGGATTATGTTACCTTTCTTTGAAAAGTGTTGATTTTTGTTTTAGCAGGCAGTTGAATTATTTTCAGATCACCTTGAATTTGTGAAGACTTGGTTTTAGGTTTTGCTAGGTCAGGTCTGTTTTGGTTTTGCCTTTAGTCCCAGAGCAAATCCCATAGACCCAGGACATGGTCTTTACTCCTAAGGTGTGGTTTTTCTGGGATTTCAGTGGAAAATCCAAGGCGTGTATCAAGTACCTTTAACTTGGAACTCATATTCCTATCTGTGTCTTGCCTGCAGTGGGCAGCAGCTGAAATTTTACCTCCACTCTTTTTTATTTTTAGCCCTTCAGCAATTGCTTTTCACTGAGTTTCTTGGAGTCTCCTCCATGACCAAAGGATTTTAGGGGAGTTTATATGCAGATTTGGGGCTCACTCCTTCCCAGGATTTCTCCCTGTCTATCTTTAGTGACTCTGGCAGCCCCAAATTTGTCCTCAAACCAATAAAACTGCAGCTTCCTGCTTGAATTCTGGCTGCTCAGTTGCTGCCCAGACTGGAGAGTGCACTCAAAGGGAAAATCCATTTAAACATGGATTTTTACCCAGTGCAGTTCTTGTCTTTCAAGGATCAGATCCCCTCCAGTTTCCCTACTGCTTTTGTTTGCCCACTAGTGCCTTCAGATAGTTGTTTTCTATATTTTGTCCAGAGTTTATACTTGGTATCTGTGTGAAGGTGAGTTGAATACAAACTGCTCCCCCATTACTGGATCCAGAAGCTGTCAGTTGCTTTTGGATTGTTTCAGACTGCACTGTGGTTTTTTTTTTCAAGTGGTACTGTTGGCAAGAAACGAATGAGAGTGGTTGGTGCAGAAACAACAAACACTTTCTCTTGGAATTACTGACGGGCATTCAGGTGCCTTAGCTATTGAGACAAGAAGTGTTCTAACATCCCTGGTGATTTGGGAGTAATGATCAGAAACTTGGGTATGAAAGAGGCCCAGAGACATGGGATTCAGTCCCCATGATGTAAGAGCTAATCCTTGCAGGTGCTGTGCTGAACACTCTGTAAAGGTAGTCGAGAAAGAACTCTGAAGTTATAGATACAGAGAACAAACAGGTGTTTGCCTGAGGGGAGGGGGCGGGGGAGGAAATAAATAGGTGAGGGAGATTAAAAGGTACCAACTTCCAGCTGCAGAATAAATGAGTCACAGGGATGAAATGTACAGTGTGGGGGGATATAGTCAGTAACTATGTAATATCTTTGTATGGTGACAAGACTCATCGTGGTCATCATTTGGAAAAGTATAGAAATATCGAATCACTGTGTTGTGTAACAGGAACTAACATAGGTCAATTATACTTCAAAAACAAGCAGACTCACGGAAAAAGAGATGAGGTTTGTGATTACCAGAGGTGGGAGTGGGCGTGGGAGTGGGGGGAGGGGGAGTTGGACAAAGGCAGTCAGAAGATATAAACTTCCAGTTATAAGATAAATAAGTTCTAGGGGTTTAATGTACAACATGATAAATACAATGAACCCTGCTGTATGATATATATGAAAGTTGTTAAGAAAGTAAATCCTAAGAGGTCTCCTCACAAGAAGAAATCTTTTTTCTATCTCTTTGATCCTGCATCTATATGAGATGATAGATATTCATTAAACGTACATCCTGCATCTATATGAGATGATAGATATTCATTAAACGTACATCCTGCATCTATATGAGATGATAGATATTCATTAAACGTACATCCTGCATCTATATGAGATGATAGATATTCATTACACGTACATCCTGCATCTATATGAGATGATAGATATGCATTACACGTACATCCTGCATCTATATGAGATGATTGATAGATATTCATTAAACGTACATCCTGCATCTATATGAGATGATTGATAGATATTCATTAAACGTACATCCTGCATCTATATGAGATGATTGATAGATATTCATTAAACGTGCATCCTGCATCCATATGAGATGATATGTATTCATTAAACGTGCATCCTGCATCTATATGAGATGATAGATATTCATTAAACGTGCATCCTGCATCCATATGAGATGATATGTATTCATTAAACGTGCATCCTGCATCCATATGAGATGATATGTATTCATTAAACGTGCATCCTGCATCCATATGAGATGATATGTATTCATTAAACGTGCATCCTGCATCCATATGAGATGATATGTATTCATTAAACGTGCATCCTGCATCCATATGAGATGATATGTATTCATTAAACGTGCATCCTGCATCCATATGAGATGATATGTATTCATTAAACGTGCATCCTGCATCCATATGAGATGATATGTATTCATTAAACGTGCATCCTGCATCCATATGAGATGATATGTATTCATTAAACGTGCATCCTGCATCCATATGAGATGATATGTATTCATTAAACGTGCATCCTGCATCCATATGAGATGATATGTATTCATTAAACGTGCATCCTGCATCCATATGAGATGATATGTATTCATTAAACGTGCATCCTGCATCCATATGAGATGATATGTATTCATTAAACGTGCATCCTGCATCCATATGAGATGATATGTATTCATTAAACGTGCATCCTGCATCCATATGAGATGATATGTATTCATTAAACGTGCATCCTGCATCCATATGAGATGATATGTATTCATTAAACGTGCATCCTGCATCCATATGAGATGATATGTATTCATTAAACGTGCATCCTGCATCCATATGAGATGATATGTATTCATTAAACGTGCATCCTGCATCCATATGAGATGATATGTATTCATTAAACGTGCATCCTGCATCCATATGAGATGATATGTATTCATTAAACGTGCATCCTGCATCCATATGAGATGATATGTATTCATTAAACGTGCATCCTGCATCCATATGAGATGATATGTATTCATTAAACGTGCATCCTGCATCCATATGAGATGATATGTATTCATTAAACGTGCATCCTGCATCCATATGAGATGATATGTATTCATTAAACGTGCATCCTGCATCCATATGAGATGATATGTATTCATTAAACGTGCATCCTGCATCCATATGAGATGATATGTATTCATTAAACGTGCATCCTGCATCCATATGAGATGATATGTATTCATTAAACGTGCATCCTGCATCCATATGAGATGATATGTATTCATTAAACGTGCATCCTGCATCCATATGAGATGATATGTATTCATTAAACGTGCATCCTGCATCCATATGAGATGATATGTATTCATTAAACGTGCATCCTGCATCCATATGAGATGATATGTATTCATTAAACGTGCATCCTGCATCCATATGAGATGATATGTATTCATTAAACGTGCATCCTGCATCCATATGAGATGATATGTATTCATTAAACGTGCATCCTGCATCCATATGAGATGATATGTATTCATTAAACGTGCATCCTGCATCCATATGAGATGATATGTATTCATTAAACGTGCATCCTGCATCCATATGAGATGATATGTATTCATTAAACGTGCATCCTGCATCCATATGAGATGATATGTATTCATTAAACGTGCATCCTGCATCCATATGAGATGATATGTATTCATTAAACGTGCATCCTGCATCCATATGAGATGATATGTATTCATTAAACGTGCATCCTGCATCCATATGAGATGATATGTATTCATTAAACGTGCATCCTGCATCCATATGAGATGATATGTATTCATTAAACGTGCATCCTGCATCCATATGAGATGATATGTATTCATTAAACGTGCATCCTGCATCCATATGAGATGATATGTATTCATTAAACGTGCATCCTGCATCCATATGAGATGATATGTATTCATTAAACGTGCATCCTGCATCCATATGAGATGATATGTATTCATTAAACGTGCATCCTGCATCCATATGAGATGATATGTATTCATTAAACGTGCATCCTGCATCCATATGAGATGATATGTATTCATTAAACGTGCATCCTGCATCCATATGAGATGATATGTATTCATTAAACGTGCATCCTGCATCCATATGAGATGATATGTATTCATTAAACGTGCATCCTGCATCCATATGAGATGATATGTATTCATTAAACGTGCATCCTGCATCCATATGAGATGATATGTATTCATTAAACGTGCATCCTGCATCCATATGAGATGATATGTATTCATTAAACGTGCATCCTGCATCCATATGAGATGATATGTATTCATTAAACGTGCATCCTGCATCCATATGAGATGATATGTATTCATTAAACGTGCATCCTGCATCCATATGAGATGATATGTATTCATTAAACGTGCATCCTGCATCCATATGAGATGATATGTATTCATTAAACGTGCATCCTGCATCCATATGAGATGATATGTATTCATTAAACGTGCATCCTGCATCCATATGAGATGATATGTATTCATTAAACGTGCATCCTGCATCCATATGAGATGATATGTATTCATTAAACGTGCATCCTGCATCCATATGAGATGATATGTATTCATTAAACGTGCATCCTGCATCCATATGAGATGATATGTATTCATTAAACGTGCATCCTGCATCCATATGAGATGATATGTATTCATTAAACGTGCATCCTGCATCCATATGAGATGATATGTATTCATTAAACGTGCATCCTGCATCCATATGAGATGATATGTATTCATTAAACGTGCATCCTGCATCCATATGAGATGATATGTATTCATTAAACGTGCATCCTGCATCCATATGAGATGATATGTATTCATTAAACGTGCATCCTGCATCCATATGAGATGATATGTATTCATTAAACGTGCATCCTGCATCCATATGAGATGATATGTATTCATTAAACGTGCATCCTGCATCCATATGAGATGATATGTATTCATTAAACGTGCATCCTGCATCCATATGAGATGATATGTATTCATTAAACGTGCATCCTGCATCCATATGAGATGATATGTATTCATTAAACGTGCATCCTGCATCCATATGAGATGATATGTATTCATTAAACGTGCATCCTGCATCCATATGAGATGATATGTATTCATTAAACGTGCATCCTGCATCCATATGAGATGATATGTATTCATTAAACGTGCATCCTGCATCCATATGAGATGATATGTATTCATTAAACGTGCATCCTGCATCCATATGAGATGATATGTATTCATTAAACGTGCATCCTGCATCCATATGAGATGATATGTATTCATTAAACGTGCATCCTGCATCCATATGAGATGATATGTATTCATTAAACGTGCATCCTGCATCCATATGAGATGATATGTATTCATTAAACGTGCATCCTGCATCCATATGAGATGATATGTATTCATTAAACGTGCATCCTGCATCCATATGAGATGATATGTATTCATTAAACGTGCATCCTGCATCCATATGAGATGATATGTATTCATTAACCGTGCATCCTGCATCTATATGAGATGATTGATAGATATTCATTAAACGTACATCCTGCATATTATGCTGTACCCCTTCAACTTACACAGTGCTGTGCGTCAGCCGAGTAGGGAGATCTACGGGTTACCTGTACCCAGGCCATGCCTTTTGCACCAGGCCATCGTCACCTGGGAGCGGTCGAGCGGATGGCCTTACTCCTTTCTTGTTTGGGAAAGGGTGGGAAGAGAGCCTGAGAAATCAACCTTGGGCTTGGACCGAAAAGCTGAAGAAGAGAGAGAGCATAGCACGTCTTAACACTGGTCTAGGAGGATGTTTTTTTCCAAAATGAGAGAACCAAGAACAATGTAGCGCATTTTTCATAAACTAAATTTATTCACCGTCAAGGACCATTCTTTATTCTGGTTTGTGTCCTTCCTAATTTGGGGAGCTTGAACAGATCCCTTCTTTAATGAAATAGTGGTGAGAGGAAATCGTGTTGTTTTTTTTTAAATATTCTTAACAAAATTAAAAGCTGTGAACTCGATACTGCCAACCACATCCCACCCCCACCCCCACAAACAAAGTTTGTTTTTCGAAATATTGGCTGTCCATGAAATCTAGAAGTCTAGGAAACACAGTTCTAGAAGGTTAAAACAATTTTTTAGGGTTGCTGGGCTCCCTTGAAATCTTGTGAGGGGAGGTAGTGAGGTGTGTGCTTATTTGCCAGCCATGACTTGGTCTCGCCCAGAGCACCTTCCCTCGCCTCCAGGGCCACCGCAGGGTAAAGAACTGCAGTGCGAGGCCTGTGTTGTCCGTGGTCTCACAGCGGTGAACAGAGTAGGGATTTGGACGGGCATTCCTCTCTGCATCCCACAGGATGGGGAATATTCCCAAATGTTCCCACGTACCCTATCACAAAGAGACCCAAATCCCATATTTCAGTACACAGTCCTCAAACTGCCCACTTCAAATGACGCACGGGTTAATATTCTTCCACGCTCCCTCCACTTCTTTTCCATCAGTGCCCTTGAGGGGTTGTGAGAGATCAGGTTTCCTAAAGCATCGAGGTTACAGCTTTCTCCTCTGCTCTCCTTTTGTTCCAGGTTATCCCAGTCTGGATTGGGTTGAGGTAGCAAGTCTAGGCTCTGCTCGTCCGAAGTCACAGGTTCCGGGAGGGCTCGCTTCCTGGAGTGCTGGGAACTCACATCCTCCACACTGTGCGTCCTTCCGGTTACACACATGCACATGGGTTTTAACAAACTGAAAGGAGTTACGAGAATGACAAAGACTATAGGTTTTGATTTATGATGAAAGTTGAAAGGAATGTTTATTTTGGCTGAACCGAAGAAAGTCTGGGGGAACAGGGTATTTCTTTATAAGTGTGTGGAAGGTATAGACCCAAGAAAGCTGATTTCGGATGACCCAGAAGGATGTAATTGAGATTAAGAGGATGCCACCCAAGGTAAGAACATCCAGGATGAATTTTAAGAATGATTTTGGGGCTGAAATCTGTTCTCTTTGGATCAGCCTCTTTAACAAATGGCTGACAGCCCTATCCCATGAGTCATTTGAAGTGGGCAGTTTGATGACTGTATTGAGATATGGGATTTGGGTCTTTTTATGATAGGGTATGTGGGAATATTGGGGGAAGTGTGACACCACGAGAGTAATCGCCAGATACTGTGGTTGCCTGAACATCACATTTATTTCTCAGTGAGCAGAGGGACTGTGACTTCCTCCTCTTGGTTCAGGCAACTTGAAAGAATTTCCCTCTTTTCAGGGAAGCTGGACTAGGTAAGAGCTGGACCCCTGGAATGAAACTTGTGCAAGGCAGTCCCAAATAAAAGGCCCTGCTAATCTTCCCGTTGTCTCAACCCTGGGCATTAAGGATTTTTTTCCTCCAAAGGCTGGATTTCATTACTTTTATCATTTCTTATAAATAATACAGTAGCCACTGTCACCAGCACTTATTAAGTGTCTGCTCTGTGCCCAAGATTGTCTCCCGTGTTTACAGTGGGTCTGTAAGAGACTCGTGATCACTCTCATTTTGTGCAGGAGGAGAAGAGGCTTAGTGAAGGTGTGACTAGCCCAAGGCTACCTAGCTTAGAAAGTGAGGATTCTAGAATCTGAGCCCAGGACCATCCCTCCTTTCCCTCCTGTCCCTCTCCTCCGTCCCCTCCCCCTTAAACTATAACTTGAAAACCATAGCTTTCCCTCTTTACTTCTTTCTGGCAAACTCCCTCCCCCTGCCCCCCAGTCACTCATTCTTCAAAGCTACTGCGCTGTTGGTATGTGGAGAGTATCTGTGACATGCAGTAAAGAGACAGCTACTTTCTAAGTACAGAGATTTATATTAAATTCAGCCTAACACAGTTTGGCATAGTGCTCAAGCTGTTAAGGTTTATTTTTGGCATCACTTTTTTTTTTTTTTTTGCGTTATGCGGGCCTCTCACTGTTGTGGCCTCTCCCATTGCGGAGCACAGGCTCCGGACGCACAGGCTCAGCGGCCATGGCTCACGGGCCCAGCCGCTCCGCGGCATGTGGGATCTTCCCGGACCGGGGCACGAACCCGTGTCCCCTGCATCGGCAGGCGGACTCTCAACCACTGCGCCACCAGGGAAGCCCTGGCATCACTTTTTAATCCTGACTTTACCCTTAACCCTTCCCTCATCTTGCCTCACTAAAGAGGTAAGGGTTAGACCAAGCCTCTTGCTGTTCCTCCTGTCTTACTGAACATATTTATATTATCAGTACATATAGATTTGGTTCCAGGACACCTCCTCTGACTCCCCGCCATGGATATCAAAATCGGTGGATGTCAAGTCCCACAGTCCACCCTCCGTATCCATGGTTCCTCATGGATTCCACCAACCACGGATCGTGTTGTACTGTATTTCCTGAAAAAAATCTGCATATCAGTGGACCCGCATAGTTCAAACCTGTGTAGTTCAAGGGTCAACTGTACTTTGTGCCCAGAAGATACATGAAGGAGGTGGTCCTTTTGGTTTGGTCTTCCCAGGTCTTAACCTTGTCATTGATCTAGTCTCTCTTGTTCTTGGGCACTTTGTTCCAGTCCAGACAGATTCTTTTTTTTTTTTTTTTTTTTTTTGGTCCCGGGGGGCC
>NW_020172456.1:3881576-3892135 GCF_003031525.2 Neophocaena asiaeorientalis asiaeorientalis | reverse complement strand
TCCCGGAAATTTTTTTTTTTTTTTTTTTTTTTTTTTGCGGTACGCGGGCCTCTCACTGCTGTGGCCTCTCCCGTTGTGGAGCACTGGCTCCGGACGCGCAGGCTCAGCGGCCATGGCTCACGGGCCCAGCCGCTCCGTGGCATGTGGGATCTTCCCGGACCGGGGCACGAACCCCTGTTCTCTGCATCGGCAGGCGGACTTTCAACCACCGCGCCACCAGGGAAGCCCCAGACAGATTCTTTTCTGTAGCCACTGTGTCCTTTCACTCCTGTTCTAGCTGGCATGAACCTAACGTCTGGGAAATCATGTATCATCTGGTTCAGTGCCAAGCTTTGGTGTCAGAAACCAAATTGGATTTGAATCCTTGCTTCATTTCTTACTGCTAGGATGATTTTAAATTAATCTCTCAGCTTCAGTTTCCTCGTGGGTAAACTTGTTACACGGTAGTGGACAGTTCACAGGGTCTCGGGGATTCTGCAAAGTAATCCTTCTAAAGCTTTGGCATAGAGTAAACCCTCAGTAGATGTTGGCTGTTATTATAATTATGAGCTATCAATTTGTTAATGCATTCTTTCTCGTTGGCTAGGTTGGCTTATTCACCACTGATCAAATCTGTGTGTTTACGTATTCTCGTTTCTCCCTGTAACCTTTTCTTCTCTGTTTTTTGTCCCCACGCACTTCATACAAGTTCAGATTGAATATAAACATTTCATGTCATCGTTTACATCTTTTTGCCTAGATACCCTCTCCCTGAATTGAAAAATACAATTCATAGACTCAAAGAATCACAGAATTGTAGAATTGGGAGGAATCACTTCTACTATGAGTTAAAATCCAGGATCATGAAACTAGTTAGTGGCAGAGTCAGGACTAGAGCCCAGACTAGAAGCAGTCTGGTCTAGTGTTCTTTCTACCACAATTTTTTCCTTACCCAAATTTCACATATGCATATATGCACAATTAAAACACAGTCCACAGCAAATTGGGGGTGGGGTGAGAGGTGCGGGGAGGCACTTTTATTTAGAAACTCATTCTCCCGTCATGTCTAGTCCTGGCAGGGATCTGACCTTACCTTTTGGGTGTAGAGTTGTTTTCTGGCCCTCAGGGTACTGGTGTTCGGAGTTCCCAGCCACAGAGTGGAGAAGGTCTCTGTTCCTGTTCAGCACAGGTCTTCATTAAGCAGATACACCTACAAACAACCCTCGTACTGGTGCTTTCCTCTTCCCCACCCCTGTCTTTTTTCGCTTTTGTTAATCTAAACTTCATGCATCTAGTTGTTTTTTTTAGCTTTAGCCTTTCATTGAAATTTGAAACATCCAGAAAAGTAGAAACAATAGCACAATGAACAACATACACCCACCACCGAGGTTCAATTGTTTTCAACATTTTGCTGTATTTGCTTGAATGATAATTTTTAAAATATTTTAAAATATGTATTTACATGTTTTATATATAACTTTTTGCTGAGTTATTTCAAAGCAAACATCATGAAATGTCACTTAAATTCTTCAGCATATATCTCTGAGAAATAGGGACATTTTCCTAGAAATCCACAACTCCACACCTAACAGTATTAGCAATTCCCTAATACCATCTATTACCCAGGCCATATTCATTTCCCCCAGTTGTCTCCAGAATATCTTTTATAGCTAACTGTTTTCAAACCAGGATCCAATCAAGAACCACTCTACTATGTTTCTCTCTCTTAAGTCTCTTTTAAAAAATAGTCTCCACCCCAGCCCCCTTTTTAATGGTATTAACTTTTTGAAGAGTTTGGGCCAGTTATTCTCAGAGTTTCCCTTGTGCTGGCTTTTTCTGATTCTTTCTTCCTAGTGTCACTGAACTTCCTCCTCTTTCACCTGATCTGCAGTAAGCCGGAAGTCAGATTGGAAGGCTTGCTTACATTCCAGCTGAATGCTTGGGGCAGTATCTTTTCCTGGGTGGCACTGTGTGCCTCAGGTGGTAGCACATCACGTCCCCATTGTTGACGTGCTAAGTGTGATCACTGAGTTAGGGTGCTGACAGATATCTCTGTTGTCAAGGAACATTTTCTCCCTCGCACCTGGTACGTAATGTGTGGGGCGATTCTTTGGCATCAAGAGAATGTCCAGTTCCCTGTCAATCAGTCTTTCACCTAATGGCTTTAGCATCTATTGATGATCAGGTTTCTGTCTTATACTTAAAATAGAGTTGGCATTTTGCTCTGTCCATTTCAGCTTGAAAGAGCTACATTTACTCATAAGGGTTCAGTTATAAGCTTGCATGCTCCATTACCTGCCATGACCTTAAACCCGTGAGGGGAAAACTCAGGTCTGTGATGAATTAGTTGTCAGACCCAGGTTGAGGCTGGAGGAAGAAATTGGCAGAGATGGAACTGTGCCTGGTGGACAGATTTGAGGAATAAATGCAGCCCCTGCAGTGTGCGCACATATTAATAAATGTTAGTCTTCTCGCTCCTCAAGCACATAAGAGCAGCTTTCCTGGGTCTTCCGTCAGGTTGCTGGAGAAAGGAAAGGAAGTTCGTTTTTAGCCAGAAATCAAGGGTTGGACATGGGAGGTGGGAGGTGGGAGGTGTGCAGTGGATCTTGCTTAACTGAATGCCTTTTCTTTTGGGAATTCATGCGTGTGTTTGGACTGGCTTTTTGAAACAGGCTGCCGTTTGGATTTTGGACTGATTCACATTGTGGGGTTTCTCCAGGACTTCTGAGAGTGTGTGAGAAGTTTCTAAACTCGAAAGGCTCCTTTTTTGGCACTGCAGTATCTTTTCTATTTCGGCATCTTAAGAATCTGGGGGAACCATATAAAGATCAGAAACAAGTCTAGCCCTAAAGGCTCCCTGTGACTTGGTAATTCCAGTTAGTTGAATCCTGGCCCATTCGGATGAGACCATATAAAGTGGCCGTTTCCTGAATTTCCTGCTCTCTGCCTCTCATCGGCTCCTTTTTGTAGAAAGCTGGTATTTCAGGACCGCAACCACCAGTCACGTGCTTCCACCCCTTTACTCGCAGTCATTTCTGCCCCTGTTTATTTTTGGAGAGAGCACATTTTTGCTTCTCTCCAGGAGCTATGCGGGGTCCTGCCCCCTCCGTCCATCAGGCGGCAGCCCCGGCAGGCTGTGCTGCTTTCCCACACTCGGAGACGTGACTCCAGCTTTTAAGAGAGAACACGAGGGATGCACTGCTTAAGGGCTACCGTCACCCGCTCCTATTTCTGTCCCTCCTGGGGTTGCACATTTTTTAAGACTCTTCCTTTTTTAAAAACAAGCTTGGGTAATGTTACCTGGCGGTAAATCTGCCAAAATTGGAAATCGTTTTCCCAGCAGATGTCTCGGGGCCATGCCTTATTTAAAGGATAAGCCAGGACTTTCGAATTCTAGGTCTAGGTCCTCTCTTCTTCCTGGCTTTTAAGATCATTCGAGCTCTACTCTCTCTCACCCATCCGGGTTTGTTTGTTTGTTTGTTTGTTTTTCCCTCCTTCCTAACACAGGGATAGGAAACAGATTTCTTCCAGAGTCATACCTGATTACAGATGGGTAATGTCTTCCCAGGTGCTTGGTCAAGGAGGATTGTGGAGTTGGTGGGCTCGGTGAAAAAAAAAAGCCACAGCTGTCTTAGACTAAGTTTCTAGTTTCAAGGATGGAGCAAGAGTAAATTCCTTTTTCTTTAAATGCCCGGGTCATTACATAGAGAACCCAGACGCACAAGATTTGAGAAATAATAAATCACACATTCGTGTCTCCTCTTGTCCTACCCAGACCTGGTGGGCAGGAGAGGGAAGGACCCCTGGCCCAAATGGTGGGGTCCGTAATGAAGGGTGACAACTTCTCAGCACTTTCTGTGAGGACTGGGCTCTGACAGTGAGCTGGGAGGGCATTCAGGCTCCCAGAGCCGCCCAGCATCTGATCTGTCACCACAGGCAGGGAGAACACAGCAATTCTGGCAGCTATTCTAAAAGGAGCAACAGCAGGGTCTTGGTCTAGAGTGTGTCCTGTGTTTCACGTCGTCGTGGGGAGAGGGCCGCGGCGCTCTTTCTGAAACTGTGCTAACAGGTGTCTCGATGACGTCGTCATAGCTCCTAGGGAGAGCAGCCAGATATTCAGGGGCTAGACTGTCCATGCAAAAGAACCCACCAGACCTTTGAAATTGTATTGTGAAAAACCAGTCACCCGCTTACGTTTCAAAGATCATTTGCGCCTAATTTTAAACTACTCCATTGTGATCAAGTTGCATCAGCTTTCGCTTCCAGCCTGCGTTGTACAGGGATAGGTGCTGAGGACCTCGGACCCTGACCAGTGATCAGTGAACAGCATTTGCTACAGCCTGAGTGTTATGTGCTATCCTGGTGTCACTGCACCTTGCATCTGGTTGCTTCTGGAATGCTTTTCCTTTACATTTCTGCTTATCTTTCCAATCCAGGGCCAGCCCCACTTATTCCATAAAGCTTCCATCAGCCTCCTCGTCCTCAGCACTTCCCACGCTGGTACGATTCTGTGTAGCCTTCAGTCAGGCCTTGCAAATGTATGCACACTTGTCAGAGCGCTGTCTGAATGATGCCCCAGGAGAGTGTGGCCCAATAAAAACCACCAAAGGTGACGAGAAAACTGCAGAGTTTAGTGGAACTGCCCCAGGGCTGAGGGGTTCCTCCTCAGCTTCACCTTTGGACCCTGATGCAGCCTCTCGCTGGAAGGACTGTCAGTTCCTCCATCCCTGATACCTACCTCCCCGCTCCAGTGTGGCCTTGGCGTTTTCAGATTAAGCCCAATGTCCATCACATAGATTTCATACAGACCTGATACACCCTGAATTCTGCCTCTTTCCAGCCTCATTGGACCCGGGGTATCATTTGAGGACAGGGATGACGTCTTCTGCTTTTTCTAACTCACCTGATGCGTATAGGACAGTGCTCAGCTCCCCACATAGGAACAAAGTTGAATTCTGGGGAGAAGCCTTTGTCACTTGGTAATAGTGGTTAATTACGTCTGTCTCATGGAGACAGGGTATTTGTGTTTTTTGTTTTGTTTTTTTTTTGCGGTACGCGGGCCTCTCACCGCTGTAGCCTCTCCCGTTGCGGAGCACAGGCTCCAGATGTGCAGGCTCAGCAGCCATGGCTCACGGGCCCAGCCGCTCCGCGGCATGTGGGATCTTCCTGGACCGGGGCACGAACCCGTGTCCCCTGCATCGGCAGGCGGACTCTCAACCACTGCGCCACCAGGGAAGCCCGGAGACAGGGTATTTGTGTGTGGCCGTAACAAGACTCATAGTAGGGAGTATTTATTAAAAAAAAAAAAAACGAAGAATTTCTTATCCTAGGACTCAGAGTACTAAATCATGACCATAAGGATTCCCCATCAGGAGAGACATCTCCCGCTAAACACCCAAGCCCTACCTTGCAGAGAGCTGAGTTCTGCCCGCCCCTCATCTCCCGGCCACCTCAGTGCTCTCTCTGAGGTTGGCCAGGACTCCCAGTGGGGAGCAGGGAAGGCCACTATAACCCTGCCCCTTTTGGTGCAGAGAAGTACTTTGTAACTCTTCCTGTCCCAGGTGATCTCAAGGAAAAGCAGCCTATACGGTTTTTACAACATTATGTCAACTCCGGAAGTCTTCAGTTATTAGTGCAAAAGCCCCTTTGATTTGGGGACTAGTTGTTAAATTCTTCGGTTGCGGAGGAGTGACTCTTGTGTGGTGGTCTTTCTGTTTCGAAGCTGCTGTCCTAATTTAGCAGCTGGCACTGTTTCGGAGTGGAAAGAAGATGAGAAAAGAAGTGTCTTTGTGTTACATCTAGGCAGAAGGGATTCTCACTCATCCTTCCAATAGCTGTGACTTTCTGGGGTTTGTGGTTAAAGAAGAGAAAGCAGATCATTTGGGGGTTTGGAATCTTAGGGAACTTTATTAACCATATGATGCATCAGTAGTCAAAATGACAGCTCAGGCCAGGCTCAGAGGAGTCTTTATTCCCCCTCTGGTACAGTATATGTTATTACACGTGGCCTAACCTTTCACATATTGACATTAGTGATCCTGCTGCTGCTAACAGTGAAGATATAGTACTTATCATGTGCCAGGCACTGCTCTAAGCATTTACCATAGAGTCACTAATTTAATCCCTCAACAGCTCCGTGGTTACTCAGAGGAGTGAGTTTTGACCTAAATTTATGTCACTTATGCTCCTTTTCCACGATGCCTAATCTTTCACAATCCCTCCCCAGTTCAGTCCCTGCTCCTCTTGTCCACCACCACCTTTTTTTTTTTTGCTGCGTTGGGTCTTTGTTGCTGTGTGCGGACTTTCTCTAGTTGCGGCAGCAGGAGCTACTCTTCGATGTGGTTCGCGGGCTTCTCTGCCTCTCCCGTTGCGGAGCACAGGCTCCAGATGTGCAGGCTCAGCAGCCATGGCTCACGGGCCCAGCCGCTCCGCGGCATGTGGGATCTTCCTGGACCGGGGCACGAACCCGTGTCCCCTGCATCGGCAGGCGGACTCTCAACCACTGCGCCACCAGGGAAGCCCGGAGACAGGGTATTTGTGTGTGGCCGTAACAAGACTCATAGTAGGGAGTATTTATTAAAAAAAAAAAAAACGAAGAATTTCTTATCCTAGGACTCAGAGTACTAAATCATGACCATAAGGATTCCCCATCAGGAGAGACATCTCCCGCTAAACACCCAAGCCCTACCTTGCAGAGAGCTGAGTTCTGCCCGCCCCTCATCTCCCGGCCACCTCAGTGCTCTCTCTGAGGTTGGCCAGGACTCCCAGTGGGGAGCAGGGAAGGCCACTATAACCCTGCCCCTTTTGGTGCAGAGAAGTACTTTGTAACTCTTCCTGTCCCAGGTGATCTCAAGGAAAAGCAGCCTATACGGTTTTTACAACATTATGTCAACTCCGGAAGTCTTCAGTTATTAGTGCAAAAGCCCCTTTGATTTGGGGACTAGTTGTTAAATTCTTCGGTTGCGGAGGAGTGACTCTTGTGTGGTGGTCTTTCTGTTTCGAAGCTGCTGTCCTAATTTAGCAGCTGGCACTGTTTCGGAGTGGAAAGAAGATGAGAAAAGAAGTGTCTTTGTGTTACATCTAGGCAGAAGGGATTCTCACTCATCCTTCCAATAGCTGTGACTTTCTGGGGTTTGTGGTTAAAGAAGAGAAAGCAGATCATTTGGGGGTTTGGAATCTTAGGGAACTTTATTAACCATATGATGCATCAGTAGTCAAAATGACAGCTCAGGCCAGGCTCAGAGGAGTCTTTATTCCCCCTCTGGTACAGTATATGTTATTACACGTGGCCTAACCTTTCACATATTGACATTAGTGATCCTGCTGCTGCTAACAGTGAAGATATAGTACTTATCATGTGCCAGGCACTGCTCTAAGCATTTACCATAGAGTCACTAATTTAATCCCTCAACAGCTCCGTGGTTACTCAGAGGAGTGAGTTTTGACCTAAATTTATGTCACTTATGCTCCTTTTCCACGATGCCTAATCTTTCACAATCCCTCCCCAGTTCAGTCCCTGCTCCTCTTGTCCACCACCACCTTTTTTTTTTTTGCTGCGTTGGGTCTTTGTTGCTGTGTGCGGACTTTCTCTAGTTGCGGCAGCAGGAGCTACTCTTCGATGTGGTTCGCGGGCTTCTCATTGTGGTGGTTTCTCTTGTTGCGGAGCATGGGCTCTAGGCGCGCGGGCTTCAGTAGTTGTGGCTCGTGGGCTCTAGAGCGCAGGCTCAGTAGTTGTGGTGCACGGGCTTAGTTGCTCTGCGTCATGTGGGATCTTCCTGGACCAAGGATTGAACCCATGTCCCCTGCATTGGCAGGCGGATTCTTAACCACCGCGCCACCAGGGAAGTCCCCTCCTGTCCCCCTTGTCACCTACACCCCATGGCAGAAAGCAGAGGTGGGGTCAGGACACACAGGTTGAGGAACCTTGCCAAGGCCACCAGACCCCTTCCCTTCTTCTTGTAGACTACCAGTGGAAAAGTGCCATATAGGCCTGGGCCTCCTGACACCATGGCACCACGGATTTCACGTGGGTTTGTTCTGTCCAACACCCAGAGCAAAGAGGAGACAACAGGGGATCCCAGCTCTGAGAAGCTAGTTCCAGGGCCACACACCCAGATGCCACAGGGGCTAGGCAGGGCACCTGGGTGAGTGAAGTGGGACTGGGGGTTAGACACAGGCATACCTGCAGTGTGCACACTGACGTGGCAAGAAAAGATCTCACTTCCACCCAAGAAATATGCTTGTTCCCATTTTTGTCAAAACACCTGACATAGCTTTCATTTTCCCACTTCCAGTAGGCCTAGGAAGCGAGAGAGAATTCTGTACTGGAAGAGAAACAACAGCACAACCGCCATCGTAATAGATGTCAACTGGCACTTGACTTCAGCAGGAAGGAGAGAGACAGAGCGGGTGGGGGCCGTGGCGAGCTAGAATGCACATGTCCAGTCACCAGAGGGCAGCTGCTTCTCAGCCCCAGCATTGCTAGAGTTTCCAGTTTTCCGAGAGAAGCCGGAGAGTCCTGTTTTGTGTGGAAATCTTACAATTTTTAAAATGGTAGTTTAAATTTAAAAACAGACAAAAACCACTGTATGGCTAAACCAAATATGCAGTTCCTAGTTTGTGACCTCCAAATTCAGGAATGCACATTGTCACAAGATGGTCCTACCCTTGGGTAAAGGAAAGTGGGATGTTATCTGCAAAAGCATAGGGAAGAAAGCTGTGGGCCAGATTGGTTTAAAACCTCCTGTAGGGGCCCGATATGGTTCAGTTCCAATCTCTTTAACATTTGCAATGCCTTCCACATGGTAAGAGCTGAACAAGACAACGTTCTTGGTCTCTGCTTATATACAACTTTGGCTTGTGGTAGTTTGGGCTTATTCTGATTCCAGCTGGTCCTTATAGTTCCAACACTCAGTGCTGTCTGAGCAGCCTAACCTCTGAGCTTCAGTTCCAGATTCCTGGGACAGAGGACTTGATTGGTTGTGACTGGCTCTGACTGGTGCAGCCCTGGTTCAGTCACCTGTGTCTAAGGGAAGAGGGGCCCTGGGATGGAAGGCTTCTCCATCCAGCCTGGGGACCGGTGATTGTGTGTGGCAGGGATACTGAAAAAGGATGCATGGACTGGGAATTAATGGTGGGGATCTCTTCGTTCATCTTCTTTGGGTTCCCCCCTGAGAGAGAGAAGCAATAGTGCGTTTTCTACTTCTACATTTTTGTTGTTTCTGAGAGTACAGAACCTCATTACTCAAGTTTGTTTTCTCTAAAGTGCTACTTAGGTTTCCCAGGAGCTAAGTTGGATGCAGGCTTTCCAGGACTTGCCTTCTCCTCCATCAGGCCTTTCCAATAGGTTCTGCCTCATTCCGCAGAAAGGCTCCGTCTCTAGATGGAACATGTCCTTGGCAGGCTGGGGTGCTACCAGAGAAGCAGGAAAGGAAACACATCTTGGTGTAAAATAAAAATATCAAAAGTTAAAAGATATTTCACCATATTGAGGGAATGTTTTCTTAAAAAGCTGCAAGCTAGGTTTTAAGCAACAGATTGAAAGGGCATTACAGTGATTTTAGCCCAGGAGTCTGCAGAATACTTCCCACCAAATTTGGCCCACTGCTTGTTTCTGTAAAGTTTTATTGGAACACATTACACCCAGGTTTTTACTTCTTGTCTGTGGTTTGATTGCCCTGCAGCTTCAGAGTTGAGTAGCTGCAACAGAGTCTGTGCGGCCCACAAAATCAAAAATAGTTACAAGAATTCCTGCACTTGGGTTTGTGGATGTATCTATTGCAGGTGAATGCTTCCTGCCCAAATAACTTGAGTAGCTTTTTAACCCACCACTTGAGTTTGTGTCTTTGAAGCAAGCCTGTCTCTTATATTTTTATTTTATTACTTTTCTTTTTATAAAAGTGATATAAATTGACGGTAAAAAGGAATTGGAAAATGCACAACAGCATAAAGAAGGAAAAAGAAATTGCCATAATTCTTTCACTGGATCCCCTCTCATTCATGTACTGATAGCTAATTAACACTAGATGTTCTGTATTAGTGATCTTTTCACAAAATTAGAAGCATATATCCACTCTTTTGAACATGTTTTAAAAAGTTAGCACATGTTGAACTTTCTCATATCATTAATTCCTTTTTAATACAGTTTTTTATTATTGCATAGTATTTTCACATGTGTATTCCGTGATTTACTTAAATTCCTTATTGACATCCAGTTATTCATTATATTCAAAAATGACATTATGTTTCTCTCTGATTATTTCCTTGGGATAAATTCCTGGGGTTAGAATTGCTGGCTCAAAAAGTGTGAGCATTTCTAAGACTTTCAGTAGACGTTGCCAGATTGTCCTCCAGAAGGATATGAAAGCACCCAGGTTTCATAGTATTGTATTTGCATTTGAAGGTTTCAGAAGGTTGGTTTAGGTTACCTTAACCTCAGCACCTGTTTGCTTGAACGCTGGTCTTGAGTGACTGTTTTGTTGACTTCTCTTCCCTTGCAGGCTCCCCCTCCCAAGCCACCACGCAGGCAAGGAGGCTGGGCAGATGACTTCATGAAGGCTTCCAAGTGAGTGCTGGCAGGT
>NW_020172456.1:3756671-3881508 GCF_003031525.2 Neophocaena asiaeorientalis asiaeorientalis | reverse complement strand
CCTGTGCCCCTGTGTTGTTCTTTTATTTTTTATAACCGCTTTACTGAGATGTAATTCATATACCTTACAATTCACCCCTTTGAAAGGTACAATTCAGCTGTTCTTAGTATATTTTCAGAGCTGTAGTGTCATCACCACAATCACTTTTAGAACATTTTTATTACCCCCTAAAGAAAAGCCATACCCATTAGTAGTCACTGCCTGTGTCCCCCTGCAACCTCCCCAGCCCTAGGCAACCACCAACCTGTTTTCTGTCTCTCTGATTTGCCTATTCTGGACATTTCATGTAAATGGAATCATATGTTATGTGGTCCTTTATGACTGGCTTCTTTCACTTGGCATGTTTTCAAAGTTCCTCCGTATTCTAACATTCTGTGTTTTTCTTAAAGTTGCTTTCTTTTTTCGGTACGCGGGCTTCTCACTGTTGTGGCCTCTCCCATTGCGGAGCACAGGCTCCGGACGTGCAGGCTCAGTGGCCATGGCTCACGGGCCCAGCCGCTCCGTGGCATGTGGGATCCTCCCGGACCGGGGCACGAACCCGTGTCCCCTGCATCAGCAGGCGGACTCTCAACCACTGTGCCACCAGGGAAGCTCTTAAAGTTACTTTCTAAACAGAATGGACTTGCCTGTTAGTTACTGCTGGATTACAAATCATTTTGGTCTTTAATCCCTTGTAGTAAGTTTCAGACAAAAGGTAAACCAATATACATGTATGTATGTATATACGTTTACTACACCAGTGGGATGGCCAACGATAAACTCAGGGAAGGAATTTCTTTTTCTCAAAGAAGAGACAATACTTTTGTTCAGAATTTCCTTCAGCAGTTGTTACCTTCAAAATAGCACTATCGAAAATATTTTTTTCCAGTTTTCCCCCCTTCCTCCTCCCTTCCACTCCCCACCTCTAAACACACACACACACACACACACACACGTGCACACACCCTTTTTTTCTCCCCTGAATCATCTGAAAATAAGCTGCAGTCATCATATTTCACCTCTTAATATTCCAACATGCATCTCTGAAGATTAAGGACATTCTCTAAATAATCACATATAATGATCACATCTAAGAAATTTCATAAAGATTTAATAATATTTAAAATATAGTCTATATTTAAATTTCCCTAGTTGTCCCCCAAATCTCTTCTGTAGTTCCAGGATCCAATCAGAATTCACACATTATGTTGGTAGTTCTGTCTCTTTTTAGGCTCTTTTAGTCTCTAAAATAATTCCAGCTCCCCTTCGCCCTACTACACCTCCACCCAGTATATTGGCTTTTTTGAGGAATCCAGGTCAGTTTTCTTGTAGAGCGTCTCACATTCTAGATTTCTCTGATTGATTACTCATGATCAGATTCAAGTTAAATGTTTTTGGCAAGAACAGGTGATATTGTGTACTTTTTATTGTATCAGAATGGTATAGAAAGATATACTCAGAGATATCTCACTCCCATCCTTATTCTTTCTACCTCATTCCCATCCATCTCCCATGGGTAACTTCTTTATTAGTTTCTGTTTTATCCTTCCTGTACTTCTTTTTGCAAAAAATAAGCATGTATATATAAATTTAAAATGTATCCCTGTTTGTTTCTATATGTTAAGATTCAGCAAACTGTGGCCCACAGGCCAGCCACCTGCTTTTATACAATTTTTAAAGGTTACTTTCCATTTATAGTTATTACAGAATATTGGCTATATTCCCCTTCTTGTTGTACAATACATCCTTGAGCCTGTCTTACACCCAGCAGTTTTACCTCGCACTCCCCCACCCTATATTGCCCCTCCCCACCCTCATTCCCCACTGGTAACCACTAGTTTGTTCTCTGTGAGTCTGCTTCTTTTTTGTTATATTTACTAGTTTCTTGTATTTTTTAGATTCCACATAGAAGTGATATCATACAGTATTTGTCTTTCTCTGTCTGACTTATTTCACTTAGCCTAATGCCCTCCAAGTCTATCTATGTTGCTACAAACAGCAAAGTTTTGTTCATTTTTTTAATGGCTGAGTACTATTCCCTTGTATCTCTATACACCACTTCTTAATCCATTCACCTGTTGATGGACATTTAGGTTGCTTCCATATCTTAGCAATTGTAAATAATGCTGCTAAAAAAATTGGGGTACTTGTATCTTTTCAAATTAGTGTTTTTGTTTTGTTTTGTTTGTTTTGGATATGTACCCGGGAGTGTCATTGCTGGGTCATATGGTAGTTCTATTTTTAGTTTTTTGAGAAACGTCCATACTGTTTTCCACAGTGGCCGCATCAATTTATATTCCCACCAACACTGTATAAGGGGTCCCTTTCTCCACATCCTTGCTAACAGTTGTTATTTGTATTCTTTTTGTTATTTGTATTCTTTTTGATGATAGCCATTCTGACAGGTGTAAGGTGATATCTCCTTGTGGTTTTGATTTGCATTTCCCTGATGGTTAGAGATGCTGAGCATCTTTTCATGTGCCTGGTGGCTCTCTGCATTTCCTCTTTGGAAAAATGTCTATTCAGTTCTTCCGCCCATTTTTTAATCAAGTTGTTTGGTTTTTTTTGATGTTGAGTTGTGTGAGCTGTTTATATATGTTGGATATTAACCCCTTATTGGTCATATCATTTGCAAATATTTTCTCCCATTCAGAAGGTTGTCTTTTCATTTTGTTGATGGTTTCCTTTGCTGTGAAAAAGCTTTTAAATTTAATTAGGTCCCATTTATTTATTTTTGCTTTTATTTCCTTTACTTTAGGAGAGGATCCAAAAAAAATATTGCTGCAATTTATGTCAAAGAGTGTTCTGCCTATGTTTTCCTCAAGTTGTTTTATACTATCTGGTCTCACATTTAGGTCTTTAATCCACTTAGAGTTTATTTTTGTGTATGGTATTAGAGAATGTTGTAATTTCATTCTTTTACATGTAGCTGTCCAGCTCTCCCAGCACCACTTGTTGAAGAGATTGTCTTTGCTCCATTGTATACTCTTGCCTCCTTTGTCATTGATCAGGTGACTGTAAGTGCACAACCACCTGTTTTTATATATCATGTTTTATTGGAACACGACCACACGCTAAGTCTACATTTTATTTATTTATTTTTGTTGTTGTTGTTGAAGTAGAGTTGATTTACAATGTTGTGTTAATTACTTCTGTACAGCAAAGTGACTCAGTTATACATACATGCATTCTTTTTCAAATTCTTTTCCATTATGGTTTTATCACAGGATATTGAATACAGTTCCCTGTGCTATGCAGTAGGACCTTGTTGTTTATCCGTCCTATATATACCAGCTGGCATCTGCTGATCCCACACTCACAGTCCTCCCCTCCCCAACCCCCTCCCCATTGGCAACCACCAGTCTGTTCTCTATGGCTCTGATTCTGTTTCTGTTTCCTAGATAGCTTCATTTGTGTCGTATTTTAGATTCCACATATAAGTGATATCATATGGTGTTTGTCCTTCTCTTTCTGGCTTTGCTTAGTATGATAATCTCTAGTTACATCCATGTTGCTGCAAATGGCATTTATCCATTATCTTTATCCATTCATCTGTTGATGGACATTTAGGTTGTTTCCATGTCATGGCTGTTGTGCATAGTGCTGCTAGGAACATAGGGGTGCCTGTATCTTTTTGATTTAGAGTCTTGTCTGGATATATACCCAGGAGTGGGATTGCTGGATCATACGGTAGTTCTATTTTTAGTTTTCTGAGGAACCTCCACACTGTTTTACACAGTAGCTGCACCAACTTACATTCGCACCAGCAGTGTAGGAGGGTTCCCTTTTCTCCACACCCTCTCCAGCATTTGTGATTTGTAGACTTTTTAATGATGGTCATTCTGACCAGTGTGAGGTGATACCTCATGGTCGTTCTGATTTGCATTTCTCTAATAATTAGCGATGTTGAGCATCTTTTCATGTACCTATTGGCCATCTGTATTTCTTCTTTGGAGAAATGTCTCTTTAGGTCTTCTGCCCATTTTTCGATTGGGTTGTTTGTTTTTTTTGTTGCCAAGTTGTATGAGCTGTTTGTATATTTTGGAAATTAAGCCCTGTTGGTTGCATCGTTTGCAAATATTTTCTCCCATTCTATAGGTTGTCTTTTCGTTTTGTTTATGGTTTCCTCTGCTGTGCAAAAGCTTGTAAGTTTGATTAGGTCCCATTTGTTTATTTTCATTTTTATTTCTATTGCCTTGGGAAAAAGACCCAAGGAAACATTGGTACATAAATGTACATTTTAAACTTTAGATCTCTGATCCATGTGGAATTAATTCCAGTGTACTGTATAAGTGCAGATCTAGTTTTATCTTTTTTCTAAGTGACTATTGTCCCAGCACCATTTATTTGAAAATCCATCTTTCTCCAGTGAATTTAGAAGCCACCTTTGCCGTAGTCTGTATCTTTGTATGTACTTGGGTCTGCTTTTGGACCCGTTACTCTGTTCTGGTGGTCTTTCTGTCTATTTATATGCCATATATGCCATATGCCATTTAAGCATATTGTCCCAGCACCATTTATTTGAAAATCCATCTTTCTCCAGTGAATTTAGAAGCCACCTTTGCCGTAGTCTGTATCTTTGTATGTACTTGGGTCTGCTTTTGGACCCGTTACTCTGTTCTGGTGTCTTTCTGTCTGTTTATATGCCATGTATGCCATATGTCATTTAAGCGCCACACTGTTCCTTTGGTGAACATAACACTGCTTTTTCATGTTAACTAAGAAGAAGAAGGTGACTTTGAAGTATGCTAGTGAGAGGCTAATTGAGGAGCCCTACTTTTCTAAGTTATTAGGGGATTCTAGTGTTTATATTATCTGGAATTTATTTTGAAATATGGAAATGAGTCAAATTCTATATCTGCTTCTTAGAGAAAAAGAAAGAGAATCTCAACTGTTAATTCCTCGATGAATATATTAAAGATTTTTCCAGATCAGATCCATTTTCCCTGGGAGGGAGTGCTCTTCCATTTCCGGTGTTACTTTTCAAGGGATCCCCTTGCTTGGCTCCTCCGTCTGCCGCCTGGTCTGACCCCTCAGTGTCTGTCGGCGTGCCCAGGGCTCGTCCTCCAGCCACCTCTCCTCTGTCGACGCTCGCTCTCGGCATGCTCTCCATCCCTTCTCGGGCGTTTTCCTGTCACCTGTATACTGATAACCCCAGAGTTTGTATCTCCAGCCCAGTCCTTCCCCTGAGCATCTAGCTGTCCACATGACCTTTCCACCTGAACGTGCAACTCAATCCTAACACGTCCAAATCGGTCCTCTTCATTTCCACCCCTTCCATCCCGTCTCCCAGTCTGCACCTCCCCAAGGCCCCTCAGGTCTCCATAAATGGGCTCCACCTTCCCTGTCACTCAGACGCTGAACTTTGGGGTCGTCCTGGACTCCTCCATGTCCACTCAGGTTCAGTCTGTCAGCAAACCTGTTCAGTCACAGTTGAAACACACCTGTCGTCTGCGTGGCCAGTGCTACAGCCAGCGTCGTTCCTGGTGCTGACTCAGGCCAGGCTCTCCTGACTGGCCTCCCCCTTCACCCTCACCTCCCTTAGTCTTATCTGCAAGAGCCAGAGTGACCTCTTTATAACATAGGTGAGGTCATTTCACGTTTGTCTGCTCAGAACCCTCCGGGGGCATCCCCCACCCCCACCCCAAAGTAAACTCCCCAGTCTTTACCATGGCTTCCCAGGCTCCACCTGACCTCACTTCATACACAATAGCACCCCTCATCAGTCCGTGTTCCCCATCTCCTGCTGTAGGTTTCACCACCTTACGTATATCCGTACACACACACGTGCACATACACGTATTGTCTTTTTCTCTCTACTCTCCTGTAAGCTCCGTGAGAGGAGACACACCCTTGTTCACATACCCCCAGTGCCTCAAACAGTGCCAGTCCATGATGAGCACTCAGTGACTATTTATTGAACACATGAATGATGAGATCAGTAGTTTGGTTGGTCACTTACTGTGTCGGTGTGGCACATGGAGCTCTGGAAGGCTGGGAGACCTGTTGGGGAGATGATGCTCTGTGTGAAGGGTGATAAGAGCCTGAACTGGGGCAATGTGTGTGAGCATGGACAGGAGAGATTTGGAGACATCTTGGGGGTAGACTTAATAGAAGTGCCATTAGTTGGATGCAGGGCAGAGGGTGGAGTTGACGGTCCACTGCAAGGTGCCTGGCTTCAGTGACTGGTTGGGTAATGGTGCCGTCAGATGGAGAAGGCAGGAGGACAGACCTGACTTGGGGGCGGTGGCGGTCCATGCAGATCGTCTCCATGGTGTGGGAGTCCAGAAGAAAGGTCAAAAAGCAGTTACAGTTTGAGCCACATGTACAAATAGAAGACAAGGACAGAACCTTGGATTTGGCTGTTTGGAGGTTACTAGGGGCCTTTGAGGAAGTGATCACAGTGATTTGTGTTGGGACAAAAGCCGATTACAGTGGGTTGAAGAGGAAGGTGGAAGTGAGGAAATGGGGACAGTGGTACAGGCTCCTACTCTGAGAGGGAAAGGAAAGAGGTGGGGCGGTATTTGGAAGGGGGAGTCTGTGTTGAGATTCGTGTGTGTGATAAACCTGGGGAAAGAGTGATTACAGATGAAATGGGGGGGGTGTGAAGGAGTAGGATCCTGGAGACATAGGATAAGACCTTCCGAGAGAGACTAATTAACCTTGGACAGGAAGAGGCAGGGACATTTTTCCTCCAGGACAGGAGGGAGCTTGGAAAGGCTGGTAAGTTATCAAAAAAGGCTGAGGGGAGTAGGGAATTGGGGGAAGAGGCCATTTTGAATTGGCCTGCGTTTTTTTTCTTCTTCTTTTTTCAAAGTGGGAAGGCAAACAGTGTTGAGCTTATTGGAGCAAAGGAGAGCTAGCATCTGGAGGCAAGTAGAACACATTTGAAACAAAGAGGAAAGGGGGCCAATTAGCGCAGAGAGGTGATTGTTGGGCTGGATTGAGGGTCTGCCCCGTGAAGGCTGGAGAACGTGAGCTCCTGCTATTTGCAGGTGCCCCAGGGGAGCTCTGTGCTTCCTGCCCTGCAAGAGCTTTGATTCCAATTAGGGAGATGAGGCATTTTCATTCACAAAAGTCAGGATCGCATCATAAGTGAGAAACTAACGGAGTGGCCAACCCTGGTATTGTGACGTCAGAGGAGAGTAATCGCAGTGGTCAGGGAGCCCCTTGCGGAGGAGATGGGGGGCAAGCTGGAGGAATTCTGATGGGCAAAGAGCACTGTGAGGAGAGTGTTTTGGTTCAAGGATTGGTATAGGCATAAGTGTTGGGGGGTGGGGAGCAGTAACCGCACTGTCAGTCTGGTTAGAGCAGAGAATTCACACTAAAAATATTGTTCTCACCTTAAATTCTTTTGGGATGATAATAGTGGTACTCTACTAGATACCTGTCTCAGCCAGTTCAGGCTGTTATAACAATATCATAGAAAGGATGGTTTAAACAACAAGCATTTATTTCTCGCTGTTCTGGAGGCTAGAAATCTAGAGGCTGGGTTCACGTGGCCTTCCTTCTGTGCACACACAGAGAGATCTTCTGTCTCTTCCTCATTTTATGAGGGCACTAATCCCATCATGGGGGTTCCACCCGCATGACCTCATCTAACCATAATTTGTTCCCAAAGTCCCCACCTTCAAGCACCATCGCACTGGAGGTTAGGTTTCAGCATATGAATTTGGGGAGCCACACACATTCAGTCCATAGCTACACCTTATATGTGCAATACAGCAACCCTACTGGGTAGGTTTTAGTTTCTAAGGTAGGCACCCCTCTACAAGGGCGGGAGGAGGAAAGTGAGGCTCAGCGAGGTCTACATTGTCACCAGTGGGAAGTAGGCGGGCTGTTTACAGATCTGCCTGAGGAGCCCTCAACCAGGGATGTGAGTTTCTGGGATGCCTTTGTTTTGTTTGCATAACACTGCCCAAGATGGAGAGCAGGACACGTGTCACCCACCTCACTGCTTAGAGCCGTTGACTGCTGGAACCCAAATACTCACCCTGAGCCACAGGAAACGGCTGTATTCAGGAATGGCCTGGGACCTGGGATCCTGTCCCCTTTCTTGGCACCACAGTCATAGCTATGCCAAAGATTCCATCTTGGAGCCAGGCTGGCCTTGGCTCCAAAGTTGTCTGAGGTGGGGCACTTGTAGTTAGTGGGGAATAGAGCTGAACGAGAGTCAACCAGACTTGGGAAAGGGAGGAAGGAAAGGTAGTCTGATTAAGTTTTGTCTCAAAGTGTCTGTTTTGGGGTTTGTCCCTGCATTGATCTGCAAGGGAATGAGGTAGGTAATGGCCCCTCGGGGACTTTCAGGACTTTGCTCTCAATGTCAGCCGTCATTTTCAATCACCCTCTCCCTCCCAGCCATTAATTTTGGCCCAGGATCATGGGGACTTGTCCATCTATCACTCCTAATTGACACTAAATGATCTGTCAGTTTATTGATGAACGGCAGGAGTGGAATTGTCACAATATATTTTACTTTCTAACAACTCCTCCTGACAATTTTACCTTGTCCATCTCACTCTGCTCACATAAATCTCCATAGGCCGCTCATTCCTTCTCATGGGCTGTTCTGGTGCCAGCCACTTCCACACCATCTGCACGTGTCAAGGACATCAAGATGGCGGTAGAATAGCCGTGTGCTGGTCCTGAGGTTGCCCCCTTCCCTCCTCCTTCTCTCTTTCCCTCTTGCTTTTTTTTTTTTTTTAATGGCATAGATGTTCCAAGAATACTAAAGGGCTTCTGCCCTCTCCCTCTGTGTCATTGTCATACCAGAGTCTCTTTACCTTCTTGTTAGCCACGAGTAGTTAATTCTTATTAGGCTACAAAAGTGTAAAAGGCAAAAATTCAGAGCTGCCAGGCTCCTAGATCTGTAAGCACAGTTGCAGACACATGTTTTGTCCTCTTTAAAGCAGCTCTGTTATAGGCTGTCCATCTCCTTAGAAGTCAGTTTCTTAGAAAGATGTCACAGAGGGTAGGTTAACCAGAGCTTGCCCACTGATGTGCTGTGTGCTGCCCTGAGTGCAGGTGTACCAGGATGTGGGTGCTCTGTCCTTGGACCTTTTGGGCCGGGCTTAGAGCTGCCAAGGCCTCCAGGCTGTCACCAGTGGCCACCAGCAGTCTCATCCGTGCACCCCAGTTTTCCATACAGCTGTTATTTTTAAGTGCCCCAAGTCTTGAAAATGATGGGGAAGTGCTGGGTTAGATATATATAAGGGTATATAGTTATTTCATCTTAAGAAGGTGTACCTATGGGTGTGTAAAATCCTTTATCCTTTATGAGGCCAAGGATGAGTAGAGGAGCTTGACAACGTATTAAAATGTCATTGCCCTCCTCCCTCCTTCCTTTCCTGCTGAAGATAATTTTTGTTAACTGATAGGGACTGTTTTTGTTTATTAACCATCATTCCATTATCATGCCTATCAAAATTAATAATGATTCCTTAATGTCATCTGATGGCCAGATCATATTCAAGTACTTCCACTGTCTCAAAGATGTCTTTTTATAGTTGATTATAAAAAGAGCAAATCAAGGTCTGCACCTGTATTTAGTCATCTTTCGTCTCTTTCATTCTGCAGCCTTCCCTACCCCACACCCACCTCTTTTTTCTCGCATGTCATTGGTTTTTTTGAGAAACTTGTCCTGTAGAGTGTCCCACATTCTGGATTTGGCCTATTGCTTCCTAGTTAAGGTTTCTAACTTGTTCCTTTGGCGCTCATGTTCCCTGTGAAGCTGGGGGTTACATCTAGATCAGCTGGGGGTTAGATGCAGACTCGCAGTCTTGGCAGGAGTACTTTGGAGGCGGTGCTGTGTACATCCCACTGTAGCGCATCCATAGGCACAGGTGTCCGGGGTTCCACTTTAAGTGAGGCTGTGATTGATCCTTGGGGTCAGGGGTGTGGCCTCCATGTTAGTTCCCCACCAGACTCCTGCCTGCTGGTTGAAGCATCCATTGATGATTGTTGCCTAGAGCCATGGTTTCATTAAAGGGTGTCAAGTGGTGATTTTCTTTTTTTCTAAAAAAAAGATTTTTAAAAAAAACTAATTTATTTGTTTTGGGGCCGTGCAGGGTCTTCGTTGCTGCGCAAAGGCTTTCTCTAGTTGCCGCAAGTGGGGGCTACTCTTCGTTGCGGTGCGCGTGCTTCTCATTGCGGTGGCTTCTCTTGGTGTGGAGCAGGGGCTCTCGGTGCGCTGGCTTCAGTAGTTGTGGCACACGGGCTCAGTAGTTGTGGCTCGTGGGCTCTAAAGCACAGGCTCAGTAGTTGTGGCTCACGGGCTTAGTTGCTCTGAGGCATGTGGGATCTTCCCGGACCAGGGCTCGAACCTGTGTCCCCTGCATCCGCAGGCGGATTCTCAACCACTGCGCCACCAGGGAAGCCCAAGTGGTGATTTTCTAATTCTCACTTATTAACAGAAATTCTTTCATAAGGAACTTTCTCTCATCAACTATTTGGTTGCCTGAAATACAACTTATTATACCTATAATCCTGCCTTTTGCCCGCTCCAGTCTTTTTATTTTGAAAAATTTCAAACCTATGGAAAAGTTTGAGAATAATACAACAAAACATCCTTCTGACAGTGTTTCACTGCATGTGGCTCATTCTCTATTTTTTTGTTTTTACTTTTTACTGAACTGTTTGAGAGCTGCAGCTACCTTTGCATTTCCATTACTTAACAGCAAATAGTTACTTTGCAAGAGATTTTTGTCTATACCATTTGCTTCTCGGTCTATAGTACACATATAGGTGTTCAGTGCATATTTGATGATTGAGTGACTTTTGGACATTTCTTACAGAGCTCCAGTAATTAAAAAGGGACCGGGTGTCCCTGAGTCCTTAACCTTCAGATTTTCATCAGTATGTATGATTTTGTTGAAGTATTGAGAATTTATTTTCCACATGCTGCCCTGAGCCACAAAGATCCCAGAATTGGTATGACATGGCAGGGGTCCTGGGCATCATGGGTGAGCAGTTATTTAGTTCTCAGCAAGGTTGGTCAGGCATCAGAGATGAGTGTCCAGTATTGGATGAAATCAGATGAGGCGGTTGCATGTGAGATGGTTGAGCAGGGAAGGTCTCAGGTAGTTTATTGTGCATCCATTTCCAACAAATGTGCCCAGGGCTTGGGCACCATGTCCCTGTTTCTGTGGCTTTTGGAGATGCCCATGAGAGCCCCCTGCTTGAATCTCTGTCTCAACTTTATCATCATTGCTCCCGCCTGCATATGTGCTTTTCCTCCACGCGACTTCCGAGACAAAACAGATTCAGAAAAGGTGGCTTCAGGGCCAAGCAACAACATGTCTTTTTTATTGGAGTATAATTGCTTTACAATGTTGTGTTAGTCTCTGCTGTACAACAAAATGAAACAGCTATATGTATACATATATCCCCATATCCCCTCCCTCTTGCATCTCCCTCCCACCCTCCCTATCCCACCCCTCTAGGTGGTCACAAAGCACCGAGCTGATCTCCCTGTGCTATGCAGCAGCCTCCCACTAGCTAGCTGTTTTACATTTGGTAGTGTACATATGTCAGTGCCACTCTCTCACTTCGTCCCAGCTTCCCCTTCCCCCGCCCGTGTCCTCAAGTCTGTTCTCTACGTCTGCGTCTTTATTTTTGCCCTGCCACTAGGTTCATCAGTACCATTTTTTTAGATTCTATATATGTGCATCAGCATGTGGTATTTGTTTTTCTCTTTCTGACTTACTTCACTGTGTATGACAGACTCTAGGTCCATCCACCTCACTACAAATAACTCAATTTCGGGATTTTTTTGGCTGAGTAATATGCCATTGTATATATATGTACCACATCTTCTTTATCCATTCATCTGTTGATGGACACTTAGGTTGCTTCCATGTCCTGGCTATTGTAAATAGTGCTTCAATGAACATTGTGGTACACGTCTCTTTTTGAATTATGGTTTTCTCAGGGTATGTGCCCAGTAGTGGGATTGCTGGGTCATATGGTAGTTCTATTTTTAGTTTTTTAGGGAACCTCCATACTGTTCTCTATAGTGGTTGTATCAATTTACATCCCCACCAACAGTGCAGGAGGGTTCCCTTTTCTCCACACCCTCTCCAGCATTTATCATTTCTAGATTTTTTGGTGATGGCCATTCTGACCGTTGTGAGGTGATACCTCATTGTAGTTTTGATTTGCATTTCTCCAATGATTAACGATGTTGAGCATTCTTTCATGTGTTTGTTGGCAGTCTGTATATCTTCTTTGGAGAAACGTCTATTTAGTTCTTCTGCCCATTTTTGGAATGGGTTGTTTGTTTTTTATTGTTATTGAGCTGCATGAGCTGCTTATAAATTTTGGAGATTAATCCTTTGTCAGTTGCTTCATTTGCAAATATCTTCTCCCATTCTGAGGGTTGTCTTTTGGTCTTGTTTATGGTTTCCTTTGCTGTGCAAAGGCTAAGTTTCATTAGGTCCCATTTGTTTATTTTTGTTTTTATTTCCATTTCTCTAGGAGGTGGGTCAAAAAGGATCTTGCTGTGATTTATGTCATAGAGTGTTCTGCCTATGTTTTCCTCTAAGAGTTTGATAGTTTCTGGCCTTACATTTAGGTCTTTAATCCATTTTGAGCTTATTTTTGTGTATGGAGTTAGGGAGTGATCTAATTTCATACTTTTACATGTACCTGTCCAGTTTTCCCAGCACCATTTATTGAAGAGGCTGTCTTTTCTCCACTGTATATTCTTGCCTCCTCTGTCAAAGATAAGGTGACCATATGTGTGTGGGTTTATCTCTGGGCTTTCTATACTGTCCCATTGATCTATATTTCTCTTTTTGTGCCAGTACCATACTGCCTTGATCACTCTAGCTTGTAGTATAGTCTGAAGTCAGGGAGCCTGATTCCTCCAGCTCCATTTTTCTTTCTCAAGATTGCTTTGGCTATTTGGGGTCTTTTGTGTTTCCATACAAATTGTGAAATTTCTTGTTCTAATTCTGTGAAAAATGCCATTGGTAATTTGATAGGGATTGCATTGAATCTGTAGATTGCTTTGGGTAGTATAGTCATTTTCACAGTGTTGATTCTTCCAATCCAAGAACATGGTGTATCTCTTGATCTGTTTGTATCATCTTTAATTTCTTTCATCAGTGTCTTATAGTTTTCTGCATACAGGTCTTTTGTCTTCTTAGGTGGGTTTATTCCTAGGCATTTTATTCTTTTTGTTGCAGTGGTAAATGGGAATGTTTCCTTAATTTCTCTTTCTGATTTTTCGTTGTTAGTGTATAGGAATGCAAGAGATTTCTGTGCATTAATTTTGTATCCTGCTACTTTACCAAATTCATTGATTAGCTCTAGTAGTTTTCTGGTGGCATCTTTAGGATTTTCTATGTATAGTATCATGTCATCTAACAGCATATCTTTTTAATGTACATCTTACATTTGTTTGTTCTGTGTTGGCTCCCCAGAGAGGAATTTCTTGCTTTGCTCTCAAGTTATGTTCAGAGCCTGGATGGAAAGATGGTAGAGGAAGAGCTAGAGAAGTTTTTACTTTAGTGAACTTAGAGAATTCACAGGGTTGTTTTTGGTTTGTTTGTTTGGGTTTTCTTTTTTAGAAAATTGGAATTTAATTGTGTTGTTTATCACTGTAAGTCATTTACATTCAGTAGGATCTGAGGACAAAATAAATAATACCAAAACTGTGTACAATTGAAATAACTAGTGAAAAATAATTGACCCCACGGAACAGGGAAAGCGTGTGATTTGTCGAGCTCATTCGATCCTTACACCCTTCCTGTCTTCAGACACTTGTGTTGGTAGCTATTAGGTAGGGAGGAATGAGAATAAGGGTCAGATGATGGCAGGACTCAGCTGAGCTGTCCTTTCCTACTCAGCCCCAAAGTGTCCTCAGCCATAAGGTATTTACTGCAAGTCACCCTGCACGGGCAGAGGTGAAGGTGAGCATCTGTTGATTCTGCGGACATGTGGACAGAGCACTGCCCCTTGACTAGCACGTGCCCCCAGCTCTATCTTTGGCAGACAGAACCCCTTTTTGGAATGACGGTATTCTGCCTTTTTATGGAGTAAGGTCTATTTGACCTTAAAGCTCAAACGTAACTAAGTTGAGAAAGGTGAATCATTTCCTGAAGAGGATTGTGAGAAAGAGTAGGATGCGGAGGCAATACAAATCCTTACATTTTAGACATTGTATGACTTCATGTCATCTTTTGAGACATTAAAACTCTTAGTGAATTTTTACTTTTATTTATTTTAAACAAATTTTTAAAAATCATAGTATAGAATTCAAAACACAAAAAAGGCTGGGATATAAAATGGAAGTTTCTCTCTCCCTTTCTTCTTCCGCCCAGGCACCCAGATTCTTGGAGGCAGCCACTGTTCACCAGTTTTTTTGAGTTCCTCCCAAAGATACTCTATGCCTTTACAAAAAATATAAGTTAATGTATTCTTTTACTACCCCCCCCACCCAGCGTAAATGGTAGCATATCTATTCTGCATTTTTCTTTTATCATATTACAGTATTTCTTGGTGATCTTTCAGAATCTCAATACAGAGTAGAACTGCCTCATTTATTTATTTATTTTTGAATTTTATTTTATTTATTTTTTATACAGCAGATTCTTATTAATTATCTATTTTATACATATTAATGTATATATGTCAATCCCAATCTCCCAATTCATCCCACCACCACCGCTTTCCCCCCTTGGTGTCCATACGTTTGTTCTCTACATCTGTGTCTCTATTTCTGCCCTGCAAACTGGTTCATCTGTACCATTTTTCTAGATTCCACATATATGCATTAATATATGATATTTGTTTTTCTCTTTGTGACTTACTTCATTCTGTATGACAGTCTCTAGGTCCATCCACGTCTCTACAAATGACCCAACTTCGTTCCTTTTTATGGCTGAGTAATATTCCATTGTATATATGTAGCACATCTTCTTTATCCATTCATCTGTCGATGGGCATTTAAGTTGCTTCCATGACCTGGCTATTGTAAATAGTGCTGCAGTGAACATTGGGGTGCATGTGTCTTTTTGAATTATGGTTCTCTCTGGGTATATGCCCAGTAGTGGGATTGCTGGGTCATATGGAAAGAAGTGCCTCATTTTTAAGGGCTGCATAGTACTCCAGAATTTCCTATCTCAGTGAAAGTAATTATGAGCAGATGAAAGGTATGATATTGATATTTTCCCAGGCTGTAAAAGGAGACTTGCAGTATTTATTCATGTAATAACCATAACATGACTCTTTGGAAAGTATCATAAAGGCTTCAGGTATGGTACATATGGATTCCATAGGCTAGGGAAGAGATAGGAAGCATGCATCAACCTTTTTTCCACTGAGGATTGGGGAAGGGGCATTTTCATGCATTTACATTTGGATTGATAAAAGTGATGTTCTACATTATATTCATTGCAGTTTAGGGCCCTGGATGGCTAGTCTAGTGTCACAGAACCAATTTACTTATGCAAATGACTAAATATGAAATAATTGGAATCTTGCAATTCTGTCAAGTGCCTCCCAATTGAAGGCGATAGCAGTCTTTTCCCGTAAGCCCCATATGGGGTAGCATTTGGATACTTCCCTTCCCACTCTGAAAAGTGGAGCAGTCTTCCCGACAAGTGGCCCTGGTCAGTCCCTCCCTGGAGCAGAGGTGAGCACCGGATGCCCAGGGAGATGGGGAGGGGCACATGCAGTGACTTGAGATGAACTTGTTGCCTATGCTTGTGCACCAGGGAGAGGACAGCTGAGGCCCAAGGCTACACAGCACACAGGAGCTGTGTTTCTAGGATCGAAGTCAACAGTACTGCTCCCAAGTTGCCTGAGGGGAGACCTGTCACAAGGGCTGCCAAAGACTGCAAAGTACGGGCTCCGATCCCCACCTCATCCAGAGCCTGCTCCCAGCTCCCCTGCAGGCCTTCAGCTTTCCTTGACTAGCTTGAGTTTTATTTTTGTGATTGAAAACCAGGAGTGGTTCTAGAATGGGTTCTTAGTGTGTCCTGTGAAGGCTTTGACTTTTAGCCCTTTACAGTTTCTAGTTTGGCAGAGGTGCAAATTTTCCTATGCCTGGAGCTGGTTCTTTCTGGGAACCAGGGGTAGGATTGTAAAGGAGGAGGGTCAGGAAGGAACTGACAGGCCCACAGAAGTATCCTTTAAATGTCACCAGCCAAAAAGCACAGCGTCCTATGGAATATTCCTTTGTCTCTCTGGATTATCACTTAGTGCAGAGGTCTTGAAACTAGAAGTTTCTGTCTAATCTCCTGTCAAATTCTGGTGTCTCTACAAGTGCTGGTCTGGGGTCTGCCTGAACCCCCTCTATTGCTGGGGAATTCAGTGGAAACATTTATATTTTTTATAAAGTCTGTTTTAGTTGTACAAGCAAACCAAAGACACTTTAATGATATAAAAATTCAAACAAGATATGAGGCTAGATTTGTCTGAAACTACCATCTCCTCCAATCCTAGTCATCTCTCTAGAAGTAACTACTCATAACAGTTCATTAGTATTTTTTTTTTGTAAATTTATTTACTTATTATTTTTGGCTGCTTTGGGTCTTCGTTGCTGCACACGGGCTTTCTCTAGTTGCAGCGAGGAGCAGGGGCTACTCTTCGTTGTGGTGCACAGGCTTCTCATTGTGGTGGCTTCTCTTGTTGCGGAGCACGGGCTCTAGGTGCACAGGCTTCAGTGGTTGTGGCAGGTGGGCTCAGTAGTTGTGGCTCGCTGGTTGTAGAGTGCAGGCTCAGTAGTTGTGGCGCACGGACTTAGTTGCTTCGCGGCATGTGGGATCTTCCCGGACCAGGGCTCGAACCCGTGTCCCCTGCATTGGCAGGCGGATTCTTAACCACTGCGCCACCAGGGAAGTCCCTCATTGGTATCTTTTACCAACAGTAGATATATAACATATTTTTACACGATAGATATACTTACAGAAATATATATATGTAGTTGTCCCTCAGTATCCAAGGGGGATTGGTTCCCTGACACCCCTGGATACAAAAATCGTCAATGCTCAAAATGGTGTGGTATTTGCATATAACCTACACACATCCTCCCGTGTACTTTAAATCATCTCTGGATTACTTATGATACTTAATACAATTTAAATGTGAATAGTTGTAACTACATTGTAAATGCTATATAAAGAGTTGCCGGAGTGTAGCAAATTAAAGGTTAGCTTTTTGAGATTTTTTTTTTCAAATATTTTCAATCTGTGGTTGGTTGAATCTACAGGTACAGAACCCATGGATATGGAGGGAGGATTATATGTGTGTGTATTTATATGTGTGTACCCATATATACATATATACATACACACAACCTCCCCGCTCTGCGATGTTTCTTAAACAGTTCATCTTTAGGAAATTTGCAGCTCCATCCTCTGATCCAGATTCCATCTTCTGGGGCCACACTGCAGAACCACGTATGGACAGCCCACATGACGTGTCTTGCCCAGCCCTCCTGTTGTATGGATGGGAAAACACACACACACACACACACACACACACACACACACACACACACACACACCACACCATTTAATGTGGCTTTTGTGCTGGGTGCTGTGCTAAGCACAGTTGTCGTACTTTATCCTCAGAACACCCCCATGAGGTAGGTGGTGGTATTGTTCCCACTGGAAGATGAGGAAACAAGTTCAGAAAGGCTAACTCACCTGCTCATGCTTACACAGCTAGTAAGTAGCCAGCAGGATTTGAACCCAGGTGAGTCTGACCGTGGGGTCACGTTCCTGTACTTTGTGCCTCGCCACCTTCTGTTTTGTGCCCTGGAGCCCTGGCAGAGGGCCTTTGCACTGGGTGGAGCCTCGGTGGGTGTTCCCGAGGGCCGTCTTGTTCCCTTGTGGGCAGCGCAGCAGGGGATTAATGCCTGACCTCGGCCTCTCAGCCTCCCCAGCCAGCTGCCTGCAGAGCTGGCTCCAGGCAGCCAGCCTCCTGGCCAGAGGGGAAGGTGAGCGTAAAGGACGCAGCCTGCCTGTCGGGACGCGAGCCAAAGCCATGCCAGTCCCGCCGTTAAAAGGCCTAATTAGGCTCATCATTAAGTTCAATTAGGCATTGGAAATGACTGTTGCTTCTAAGCGTGCCGTACCCTCCAAGAACTGGACCCATTCCCAGGCAGCCAGCTCGGGGGCCAGTTCTCGTTACGGGTTTAGGCCATGATTCCTTCCAAGGCTGAGGGCAGAGTTGTCCGGGAGGCTCTCAGCCCAGATCCGGGAGCTCCAAGTGCGCGTGGAATGCGGGCGGGCGTCTGCCCTGGAGGCCATTCCTGAACCCGTCTCCACTCACCCTCCTTCTTTAGGGCCCCCCCTTCCCCATGCACGTGTTAGGAGTTGGGATATCTGCCTGTGTGCTAGTCCCCCTGCCACCCACCCGCCCTATGACCTTGGTACAGGTCATGTGAACTCTTTGGGTTGAGGTTCCCGAGGGGTTTGAACTAGATGATCTCAAAATTCCCCTTTCAGCCGTAGGATGTCACGATTCTGGTAAATCCCAGATGTTCAAGCCCTGTGTACCCAGGATTTCTTTCCACTGAGCGCTGACTGGGAGAGAGAGGACAGGAGGTCCAGTGTCACCTGGGGCCACCAGCTCAGCAGCCTTGGGCTCTGTCTCTTCAGCGTTAGAACTGAGTGGTCTCAAAGGCCCCGCACAACTCAGAAAGAGTGTTTGCCCTTCTGAACTGGGCTTTCTAGATGGCCGCTTGAAATTATTCATTTTGGTCCATGAATCATGGCCTTGAAATGAAACAGTTGACAAACCCTGAGGCGAGGCAGACCTCCCAGGCACAGGGGCCAGTGGAGGAGGCATGGATGTGCCCTGGTGTGTTTGGAGTGCGCAGGGCAGGGGACTGAGTCCTGGGGTTCGCCTGGAGAAGTAAAGGAAGTAGATGGACAAGGTAGAGAAGGGCCTGCATGCAGGGCCTTGAATTCCAAGCGTGTGCTTTACAGTTGGGAACGAGGACCCACTGACATGTTGACAGGTGTGTGACCAGTGGTGCAAGGGACACATGATCACACCTCTTCTGCACGCCTTTTTGATGTGGCACGATCTTGGGGTATTTGCAGATACAAAACGACATCCATTTCTCTCAGTGTAGAGGCCTCCTCTTAAGTGTTGTCTCAGCTCCACTCTGTATAGTGAGTGAGCTCTTGTCTTTCTAGGCTGGATGGAGTTGTAGAGGGGCCTGCTCAGCTTTTCCCCTGAGTTTGACACCTTTTCTTCTGGCAGATTTTGGTGATGTCACTCATCCGTTGTTGCCTGGGAATTGTTCTCCTCTTGTATCCATTTCAAATCATTGCTTTCTCTTATGAGACTGTATATTAAGGTTACCTAATTATGATTACATGAGGTTGGTTTTTCCATAGGATATGTGTTCCTTCTTGACTAGAATGACTTCTCATTTGCCACTAGTTGTGCTTTATTAGTGAGGTAGTATTCATCTGCAAGCAGCAGAGAACCCCATTAACAGAGACCTAAATGGAAAGAGGGTTGTCTCAGAAAATAGAAGGTCTAGCGCTCTGTGGTCCAGGGCTAGTGTGGCAGCTCCATCTTGACAGCAGGGACAGAACTCTTTCCATCTTCCTGCCCACCATCCTTACTTAGCATGTGGGCCTTTGTCATGACGCTCATGTCTCGTGGTTGTATGATGGCTGCTGTACCTCCAGGCCTCACTTCTGTTTTCCAGGCAGGAAGAATGGAGGATGACATGGAGGTGAAGGTGAAGGGCTGTTTCTTAGCAAGAATTTGTCTTTTGGAGGCGAGGGGCCAGGATATGCTTTCCAGGGACTGCTGCATCTTTCTCACTGATCAGAAATATGGTGTATGCTCACCCCTCAGTGCGAAAGAGGCTAGGGAATGGAATATTTTTAGCTGGGCTCATTGCCGTCCCAAGCAAAATCAGGGTTTGAATCGAGAGGAAGGGGACATGACCTCTGGGTAGGTACCACGTTGCTTTTTCTGTGGTTGACCCCATCAGGCTGAGCTGCAGAAATCACTGGACGAGACTGTCCTGCTGAGACCGTCGTGTGATGTAGAGGGTCAGGTTTGCTAAGGAACATAAAAAACAGTCTCACCTAAATCTGGAAGCTTCTCAGATGTGAGGAATCCTTTGGAAAGGACTTGAAAGCCAGAAAAAGTTGCTTTTTAGACAGGGATAAACAAAAGTGGCTGAAGTGAACGAAGGGAACCAGGAGGCAGAAAAAGGAAAAGCAGGAGATGGATAGCACAAGAGGGGTGCACAATGAGAGAGCTGGGAGGTAAGCCTGGAGGCTAAGTTAATGTTGTCGTGGAAGACTGTGGACAGCTGCCGCAGAGGCTCTGTGAGCCGGCCCAAATAGTTCTTATTTGGGGAAGGGGTGTGTAGATGGGCGGCCAGGCTGGGAGGGTACGTCTCCAGGGTAGGCTGCCGGGCATGTTGGCTGAGGGGTCCAGACAGGTTCAGCCAGAGGCAGCAAGAATGTGGGAAGCAGGAGAACGTCAGGGGTCTGGAGGCAAAAAGTAGGAAGCACTGGCTGGGCACACCTAGCCAGCACCCACCTCTGGGCAGGGGTTCAGTTACAGGACTGAGGAGGAGAAAGACAGCATCTTGAGCAAGGATTAGTGGCACAGGGAGTAGAGACTGGAGAGAGAATAATAATAATGATGGCAGCAGCAGTGACTGTTCACACGTCCTGTGTGCCAAGTGCTGTGCTTGTGTGAAATAACTTATTTGATTCTAACAACAGCCCTGTGAAGCAAAATGTGGTATCATCGCCAGCTTTGCGGAGTTTAAGTGACTTGCCCCAGGGCACAGAGCCAGTAAACGGTGACCCTCTGATCTGAGCCCTCTGACTCCAGAGCCCGTAGTCAGAGCCAGCTGAGCCCAGACCTAAAGTCCTCCTGGACCTGGAGAAGAGAGGGCTGAGTTCTCAGGTGCCCTCTTGGGAGGTTTGCAGGCTCAGCAGGTCTGAACAGATACCCTCTTTGCAACTGCTTAGAGGGAAAGGAAGTAGAAAGGAGTCATAGTAAGGAGGAAGGAAGCAGCTGGGGAGGTTATGAGTGGGTGAACTGTCTAGGAGAGGAGAGTGAAGGGGAGGTAGAGGTTCTCCATGAAGCTGGGAGAGTGGTGGTCCATTTTGACAGCACCTAAGAAAAGAGAAGGGAGGACCAAGGAGGAAAATGTCTTAAATTCTTTAGTAGGAAGAGAGTTTGCGTTAACTTTGTTGTCTCTAGAAATGACTGAATAGGGAAAAGGGGTTTTGCCCCCTTCCTTTCCCTCCTCCTTCCTTCCTCCCCTTTCCTCTTTGGTGTGTCTCCCCCGCCATGCTGACTTTGGGATCTCCAAACCAGCACATTACAGGGATTGAAATGTTAGGGCTGGATAAACCAGCTGTGGGAAAAGGGGTGGCTTGGGAAGTATCAGAAGAGGAAATGGTATTAATAGGAACAGATGAGGATGGGGGCCAGGATTGGGAGAGGCAGGGTCAGTGTCATTCCCAGAGCCGGGGAGGGACCTGAGAGGTCATGGAGCGTGGCCCCTTCGGTTTAGAGGTGGAGAAGATGAGAGGTGGGCCGTTGAGTGGCTCAGGTATAGAACCGTAAGAGTTAGAAAAGCCCTCAGATGTCGCCTTGCCCCCCCCCCCGCCCAAGGTCATACAGCTAATTAGTGTAATAGAATGTGCCTCTCTTTCTGCAGCCATGCCATCCTGAAACCTTGAGAGCTGCACGCATTTATCTGAAGTTCATGAAAAGGCCGTGCACTGCACTATTTGTGCAACAGCGAGTCTGTGAGAATAAAACTCTCTTTACTGCAATCCTCTGGGACTCTCGCAGAAATGAGATGTTGATCATATGAAGCAATCTCAGTGAACAAAAAAACTTTCAGGGAAAGTTGTGTCCCCTGAGCAGCCAGTCTGCTGAGGGGGACACGCGGCTTCGCAGAGTGAGCGGCTAAGAGCCAGCAGGGAGTGACTAGGGACGCCAGCCAGCCATCGGTGAAAATTCTCCCGACATAAACGATCTCCTTGTTCTTCCTTTGATGGATTCAGTCTCTCAAAAATAAAATGCATCTGTGAACATCATACCTGCCTCTTCCCTTTTCTTTTTAGCCCTTTACTGAGAAGTAACTGAAAGCAGTTTTAATTGTAGAGGCCGCAGCCCGGGCGGACATGGGTATAAATATGCACAGGAGATAGAGCCCCACTCATAAAATCTAGGTTTTTTCTGGTCTCGTGGGGCTGCCGGTGATTTTACTTTTTGTCCCATCTACCATCCCCACGGCTGGTTACTGGGGGCTGTGCAGGTTTCTCCTGGTTTCACAGTGGTCATTGCACAAGAGGCCATGTTTAGCAGTGCCAGGGTGTCCTTGGTTCATCCATACCGGGGAGTCCCCAGGAGGCTGCCCCACATGATGCCCTGCCCGGCCCTGGGGGCCTCGCTCTCCGGCAGCTGGAGGGGGGCCCCTCTAACGGCAGGCACCACCTTCCCTTTGAGCAGCTTATTACTTGGGTCAGTCTCAGTGTAATCGTGGGCTTTTGGGGGACCACAGGCTGTAAAAGGGCAGAGAAAACAATGGGTTAGTGACTGGAGAGAAATCTTTACAGGTTTCTTTATTACAGTGAAGAAAATTCTCTCCAGGAGAAGTAAAAGACCCAACCCATCCAGTGTAAATCCACTATACTTCAGTTTTTTTTAAATGGACTGAAATAAAGGTTTTCAGAAACGCTGATAAAAATTTGCCCCCTGACTTTTGGAGCCATGATTTCGCTTGTTTTGGTCACCACATCCTACGTCATTTCACTCTCCATCCTTATGGCCGCATTTCCCAGAGGCCGGCCGTGAGTCACAAAGTTACTGTCTCTCCCATCAGCTTTCAGCCCCTCGGATCATGTCAATGGGAAAGTCTCAGTTTGCACCTAGTCTTTCCTTAACACCTTTGTAACCTTGCTAATCTACCTTTTTAACAAAGAGAGAATATGCTCAGACTTCTGGCAAATAGCAATATGTGGCTATAATAAAATAAATTTTGTGTTTTATTTAAATTCTATTTTTTTTTATAATTACCTTCTATATGGCTGGTGATGCTAAATTTCCACTGAGAATATAAAGTTTTCTTTTAAATAAATTTATTACAGTAAAAGTAAGGAATCACCTTAAAGAAATATAATCAACTTAAAGAAAATATAAAGTAGATGCAGAAAGTACACAGCTACAGCAAAATTCATGAAGGTAGAGTTTGCAAATCGCAGACATTTGGGAAACACTGTCTGATAGCACTTCTTCCCAGAGGCTTTTCCTCCCCATCCTTCCCCAGCAGGAGGGATAACAGAACTTCTTCCACTTAACCCTCCGTGCTGGCTTTTATATCACAGGATATGCGGTGAGTTACCTATCGTTCATTGCGTCCTCTCTAAATTGCCGTAGTAACTTGAAGGGAAAAAAAGGAACCCAGTGAAAATTTCTAGCCCCATAGTTCCCTCCTGGTCCCAGACCAATGTCAGCGTCTGTGTTTTTGGAGTTGATACCAATGTGTAAGAGCATCTTGTTTCAGTCTGGCTGCACACCCAGCCTGCTCCGATTCCCTTCTCATTTTCAGCCACCACCTCATCTGTATTTCAGCCACACACAGCACACCTGGCCCTTTCTTGCCTCCCATCTTTATTCAGGTTGTTTTCTCCAGCTGGACATCCTTCCTGTAGCTTTTCTGCCAGTTGCAAGCCTGCTCAGTCTTTCAGTTGGCGCGTCTTCTAGGAAGTAGTTGTGGCTCACGGGCCTAATTGCTCTGCGGCATGTGGGATCTTCCCAGACCAGGACTCGAACCCATGTCCCCTGCATTGGCAGGCAGATCCTCAACCACTGCACCACCAGGGAAGTCCGGGTCAGTTCTCTCTTTAGTGCTACCATGATATTTTGCTATAACCTCTCTTGTCTTGTTAAGAGTAGGGCATAATAGAACCAGCAATAGATGAGGGATTGTTGGTTTCTAGTTCCAGCTAGCTTTGGGGCTGTAGTGAGGTCGCTTCAGCACCTCTTCGTCTCTGTTTCCTCACCTGGAAGATGCACAAGGGGGATGGTGGCAGTAGTCTTTCAGTCACTGCAGTATGTGAGTCTTCTTGAGGCATTACTGTTATCTCTACAGTGTTCCTTTCTCCAGCCAGATTGTAAAATCCTGAGCAAAAGGTCCCAAATCCCAACACCTCCCGTTTGTGCCTAATAGGTAATTAGTTACCCAATAAGGTTTCTGAATAAAATAATGTTCATTTGAGATACCTAACATCTGGAGATCTAAACTTTACCACTTTTTAGTTTATTCATAGCAGAAATATACATACATTATTATATGTTCCCATAATTATTTTTAGCTACTAAAACTGTTTCTATACATTTCGACCCTTTTTCCTCCTGATAAATGCTTCTTTAGAGTTTGAATTGGAACAGAGATGTTATTTTGAATCTGACCAGCAGGGGGCAAACTTCACCCAGGAATTGCCATGTAAATCACTATCGCTTCAATTTGATAGGGCTTGGGAGTCTACAGATAGGATTTGGAAGTTGGTTTTCATCTTTCTGCTAGACACCTTGTTTGTTGATAATGCCAGCAGGAGCTAAATGTGCTCTAATATGACCTAAAACCCCAAAGTGCCAAAATTGGGGTGCTGGGGAGTTCTTGTTTGTCTTTAAAAGAAGGGAGAAGGTACAATACCTGCAAATACATCTGGACACTAAACATGAATGGCAAGAATTAGGAACTGAGGGGGAAAAGAGTGGGGACTTCAGCTCTCAGGAGAGATTTCAATGAGGAGAAATCTATTGGCCAATGAAAACGTCAGTTTATGAAAAATATCTGGTTTTTAATCAGTATTATAGGTGGGGAACATCTTAGAGCAGGGGGTCCCCAGTTAAGCAGTCCACTGCCTGATGCTGAATGAACCTTGTAGCCATGATTACAATGGCAGATTTCTCCTCTGCTCAGATTTGGGTTTCCGCTGTGAAGGCTCATTTGGTGGGTCACACAATTTATAAAGTAGAGCCTTGGTGTTAGATGCAGTGCTAGTGATGTGTTATATGATCTGGGACAAATGACCTCCCCTCTCCCAGGCCTTTGTAAAACTGACCTCAATGAGGTTTGGATGCACTTGTGAGATTTTTATTGGACATTTAAGAATTATGAGGGTAGAAAACGTCTCAAGAAAATGGTATTTTGACTGTTTTTCTTCCACAGGAGTGATATATTTTGAAAATATAAGGTAGCTTTGGCTTCACTTTAGCTGGTCTCTCATTTCTGCACTTCCCCTTGCTAAGTGTTTATGAATTTGGCCCCTGGCTGCAGAGTTTCTTCTTTCTGTCATGGGAGCCCTGTAAGCTCCTTACTGTGGCTTTAGCTCTTCCCTCATGGGCAACAAGTTGTGCTAGTAACCATTTGTCCAAACCCTTCACATCACTCTCTGGTTAGAGGCCGTGGCCCAGGCAGGATGGTCCAGCAGGGGGCCTTCCACTAGGACATCAGGGCTCTGGATGCCCAGCACTTTGCTCTATTTTAAGCCCGTGCTGTCTTGCAGCAGGCAGGTGAGTCTAGGGCCCAATATGTGCTGTGGATATTAAGAGGCTTCAAGGACACTTCCCCCCATTTATCCCAGTTATGTCCCCTGCTAAAATAGGTTAACGGTATCTAATTAACCACTGAACGTTGTCAGGCTGCATAAAGATAGCATCCTGGCTGTTCTCTGAGCCATGGTACTTTATCTCCATTTAGATCTCTGCAGTATTCCATTAAACTCGAGAGCAACATTTTAACCAAGATGATGTCTACATTAGGGCCGCCTTTCACCCTTCAGCACGTGACCCGTGTAGGCAGCAGCTGAGGCCTTCTGTCTGATGCAGCAGGGCGGGCAGAGGAGACTGGCTCTGCAGGCGGGGAGGGTCCTTACATTACGGTCCTTCTCTGCCACTGAGCCCCAGAGTAAAACCGAGGATCCGGGATTGGGCAGTGGTTCTGCGTGGCCGCAGGCGCGGGATGTGCCAGCGCCGTCAAGCTTGTCCTCCACTGACCAAATCATGCCCAGTGCACGTCAGCGTGGTCTCTAAATGTCAAAGGAAAGGAAGTGCATCTGAGCAAGAGAAGTTAGAAAAAGCGAGTGCCTGGAGGAAAGGGTGACCTGGCTAGGTGGGTTCTCCTTTCTCCCATGACGCGAGCTGTCGTGTTGTAAATTAACCAACGTGAACTACCACATGGTCAGGCTGACAAAACCACAGTGCTGCTGTAAGTTGAAAGTATGTCATCTCATCATGGAAAACGTTAATTGAATTTGAAGCGGAGTCTGTAGAATGAGCCTTTCCCCCGGTGTAGAACTGCCTGCGTGCCTGTATCATGTAGGGTTTAAGAAGTGGGCCTTGTATACTGGCCCGAACCCTTTCTAGGTGGGTGACCTTGGGCAAGTTACTTGACTTCTCTGAGCCCCAGTCACCTCATCTGTAGAAGGGAGCACGTTTAAATAAGATAATGTGATAATTAAATAAGGTAACATATAATACTATATATAGTAGTGTTATATAATAGTAACATATAAATAAGATAATATAATAACAACGCTTGGCACCCAGCAAACTCAGTAAGTGTTAACTGCTATCATCAGTCATCAGTCCTCCTGTGACAAGCCATGGGGGCGGGGGCCTGGGAATGGACTCTCCCCTGAGAATCGAGGGTGGATGTGTGGAGCCCAGGCCGAGTCACCTAGTGTGGACTGTAGAGAAGCGGGGCGAACACCAGGAGGGGACTGGTTGAGTGCAGAACTGAAGGACTGGGCTTTAAAGGAAGGTGAGGATGAGACAATGCCCTTACCCTTGAAGTCTCCACCTGTTTAAAGAACAGACGGCTTCACGTGAGGCTGAGAGATCTTAGCGACTTGGAAAGCACCACACAGAGAGGGCCGTGCTTCCCCTCTTGCCAAGTCACTGACCAGGTCCGGCACATCCCTTGCTGCAAAGCAGGAGGCCAGGATGCCCTTACTCCTAACACCCCGTGTCCACAAGGTGGGAGGTGAGGGAGGACGCTTACTCTCAGTGTCCGAAGTTAAAGCTTTGTTCTTCAAAATGTCCAAAGTAATCAGCAAGTGATGGAGTAGCTCTTGAAAAGAAACCTGGCATTTAATTAACTTTTCAAAGTGCTGGTTCAGCAACCTCTATGTTTTACATTTTGAATATTGAACAAGCATCTCTAATCAGATCTGAATTGCTTCTGGGCCTCCCCCGGTGGACGGCACCTGCTGAGCTTTTACGAGCAACACAGAATCCTGAGTTTCAGGAGGGCCAACTCAGAGTCACTCGGGAATGGAGCCTTCAGTCTGTGAGGCCGTTTCCTTCCTCCCCTCAGCCTGTAGGTCAAGTCAGAGTTCCTGAACGCTTCTGTAAGAAGAAAGTAGGCAACTCGGAAGGACAAGGCCGCAAGGCTTACATTCTGCGGCTTAGCGACAGAGTTCAGTCTCCTCTCTGAGATGAGGTTTCGGCAGTGGTTCTCACATACGTGACTGGGCTTCATTTCTAGAAATTACTACCTCAGGGGGCCTGTGATGCAGCCTAGCACACGGGTGCTGCAGAAGCTTCCCAGGTGTGATTCTCTTGTGCACCACTGGTTAAGAACTCCTGGTGTAAAGGATTCTCTCCAGCTTTCAATTAGCTATCTGTTGCCTCCTGTAAGTATGGAAAACCTGTGAGCACAGTAAATCCAACCAGATGTCGGGGTGCCCGGAGGACATCTAAAAATCAGTGGGTATCTGCTTTTGAAAGGGCTTGGGGCAGTGGGTTTGGGAGATAAGGATTCTCGTTTCAGCATCGTCACTAACCAGCTCTGTGATGGGGACAAAGCACACAGAGCTTTGGTGGGTTGGTGCCCACTGTCCCAATCTATCGGTATATATAAAACGGTGCTCCCGAAGCCTGCTTTGCCTCTTTTCCAGAGCTAATGTTGATAGACATGAAAGTCTCTGCAGGCTCCCCAAAAGTGCTCTATCTCTGTACATTGGTCTCGCCAGTATTATAATTGTCAGGTTCCCAAACCCTCTAACGGCCACTTCTGGGGAAACAGTCACGTGGGCCACGGCGGGCAGTAAGAGACCAGAAGCCCAGGGTAGAGCTGGCAGTCCTCCTGCCATAGGTCTGGGCCAGCTCACACCGTTTCCCCGGAAGTGTGTGATGACCCAGAACCTGCAGTCCTCTCCCTCAGCCTCCACCGACCTACACAGTCTGTGGGAGGCGGGGCTTTGGCTCACATCCTTCTTGGGTTACCTGCCCTGCTGGGCAATGATAGACCACCAGGTTTTCATTATTTTTTAACCTGTCACCAGCAATTTAAAAATGCGCTCTGCATCGTGACTGGGTATTTCTGTATATAAAACTGAAAAAAATTTTATGTAACATTTATCCTTACTATTTGCAGTATACTCTCTTCACTGTTCTTTGCTATTGGAAAAAAAAAAAAAAAAGACAAAAAATAAAGGCTGGTGGTGATCCTCTAAATTGATTTCATGGCTCACTAATTGTTCATGACCTGTGGTTTGAAAATCCTTATGCTAGGTTCCATGTCACTGCATGGTCTGAGGTGCGTTTGGGGACTAGACAGGTAAAGTATAAATCTGTGGAGTGGGGGATTATTTCAAAATAGCACGTTAAATTATATCACTGAGATACATAGACAAGTTATTTGCATATTCACAGTTCTATAAAGAAATGTACTCTCTGCCTCTTCTCCTAAAGCATGCTTCCCACTTCCTTTTGCTTTCTCACTTTTGGTAGCGGCAGAGCTACAAGGAAATACTTCACTAGCCTCTCAACTTCTGTAAGAAAAGCAGCAGTGCAGGTTCAGCGGTAAAGAGCTAGTAGGGACCCCCAGGTGCCAGGGAGGGTGGGAGCTCAGGCTTGGAGTGGGTGGGGCACAGCCCAGCTTCCCTGAGTTTTTCCTCGTGAGAATGCAGGCCCAGTGTGGCTAGGGTTTGTATTTGCAGAATTCAGAAATCCGGACTTTTTTGTACAAAATCTCCCAATCTGGACAACAAATTAATGTTAAAACAGAAAAAAAATTAAACCAAACCAAAATAAGCAGCGGTGTGGTGCCGCCCAAACTTATCTGCAAGCTAGGGACAGCCCAGAAGTGGCCAACTGTTTCAAAGGCAGTGTTTCCTGATGTTTCTCCAGGGCCCCGCCCAAGTTCCCACTAGGCTTTCCATCTCCCAAGCAGAAGGCTCTCCCAGAACCTGCTCTTTCTAGCAGAGAGATTGAGAGACAGACGGACAGGCAGACAGACAGAACGCCCCGTGGGGCATCTGTGCCCTCCATCCTTGAGGGCTGTCTCTTGTTCTTGTTCCTTCCCTGCTGCGGGAGGACTCTGGCCCCCCCCAGGGTGACAGGGAGCAGGCTGTGGGCTCAGCGGCAATTATACTGAAGATGGACCTCAGCCCCTGTTCGGATGTTGATAAATGGCAATTAATCAGCCTTCCCCCGGAAGGGTAGTGTTGTCATTACTGTTTCCTTCAGACAGAATCACCGCTCCTTTTGCCCCGGCACGTGGCTTAGGCAGGAAGGATTCTGTGCTACCTGCCGAGGGTGGTCAGAGAGGGAGCTGCCCCTTCTGCACAAGAGGAAGGCGCCGGCCTAGGCTGCCCAGCCTCTTGAATCCCGTTATTCTTCTGTGACCCCCGTTTCCATCCAAGCTCTTCTGCCGCTAGTGACGTAGGACTGGCTCATTCGGACAGTGGGTTCGGAGTTCAGCCTCACCAGGACAGTTAGAGGCAGTGGTCCCTGGGAACTCAAGCCGGGAGCAGAGCCTCCCCTCCACACAGACAGAAGGCAGCCGTGCTGGTGGCGGGGGCCAGGGCGGGTGCTACGTTCAGGATTCCTTTGACTTTGACTTAGAACAGGTCATAAACCTGGGTCATCTGCCATCACCACGGTGGGGATGCTCTGGGTACCCGATGCAGTTTACCTTTGTGCCCCACCTGCTGCCCTGAAGGTCCCACTCGCCCCCCTACCCTAGTTGCTCCGTCTCTTCAATTGGCCCTTTAAGAGTCGAAAACTGCAGCCTAGGAGGTCCCCTCAGAGTTGTTCCATACTGTTCTTCCAACTTTACCTACCTACTCACTTCCCCCTCCCTGACTTCAGCCAAAATTAATCCTTTCTACCCTCCTTCCTTCCTTCCTTCCCTCCTTCCTTCCTTCCCTCCTTCCCGCCTTCCCTCCCTCCTTCCCTCCTTCCCACCTTCCTTCCCTCCTTCCCACCTTCCTTCCCTCCTTCCCACCTTCCTTCCCTCCTTCCCTCCCTCCTTCCTTCCTTCCCTCCCTCCCTCCTTCCCTTCTTTCACTCTTTCTCTTTCTTTCTTCACAGCGCAGTTATAGTCTAATTTCATGGGAAGTAGTCTATTTAGACTTAGGTTTATGATTCTACTCTTTGGGGATTATTTGCCTTTTGTGGAAGGTGCTGGTTGGCCCCCATGCAGCTCTTACTGGGAGGCCTTCTCGGCCTCCTGCTGGCCATTATGACACTGCCACCACCCTTTGCCCTCGATCATCATGGTGATTGATTTCTGACTTAAAAGAATTCATAGAAAACAAATACTCTGTTATCACAGAAATTTTCACACATACGGGAAAGTTATCTCCATGTAACCCACACCCAACTTTAAAAATCTTCAGCGTTTAGCCCATCTCATTTAGAAGACTTAAGATCAGTGTTTCTCAGAGTATCAGTAGTGACCCTCTTGGATTAGAATTACTGGGAATTTGTTTAAGATGCATATTCCTGGGCTCCCCCGCCAAGACCAACTGATCCAGAAATCTCTCATTGCTGGGTCCAGCAGTCTCCACGTCTGACAAGCTTCCCAGGTGGTTCTTACACACGTTCAGCTTGGGGAACCAGGACCTCACATAGCGACTGTGCAAACAGACTTCCTGCTCGTGGAATGTCTTACTTGCCCACCATCACTCACAGGGCCTTCCAGTCCTTCACGTGGAGGAGACAGAAAGTCAGGCCTGAACTGAGCAGCTGGTTCATCCACTTTTGCTCATGGGAAGATACACACGTTAGCACAGCAGCTTCAGATAAGACCCAAGGCCTCAGTCCTAAGGAAGTGCTCTGTAAATTGGTCAGTTAACTGTTGAAAGGAAGGCACCGTGTCATCTATACCCTTTTGCGTTTTGAGCTTCTCACTCAACTTGCACTTAAGCTCAACAGCTTAATTTGGAGTCATGCTGAAATAAGGCCATAGGAAGGCATTACTGTAATTTTCTTACACTGGTTGTGGGCCTTGGTCTATAAAGAGGAATCCAGACAAATAAAGCACTTGGGTTCTGCTTGGGTTCTGCTAATTTGCTCCCACTTTTGAAACCCCCTCCAGCAGGAGACTAGAGGGTTCTCATAAACCTTGTCTCTCTTTTTTTCAGGTCAGGAAGCAGGGCTTCTGAAGAAATAGAAGAGTATGTTTCCAGTTTTCTTACAACATCCTGTGGTGACCATAGTCAACAGTGCAGTCTGGGTGGTCCTCATCTGTTCAGCCTTTATGGAACACAGCATTCAAAGACAGACAGCGGGAAGTTGGCCATGGGCTGGGGCTGGAGTTAGGAACACTAGTCAAGGGTTCGGTTAATGCGGCTTCCTCAGCTGAAGGGCTGGACTCTGGCATTGATGCCCGTGTCGTATCTCGCACTGCGTGGTTTTTAGAATTGTATGTTCAGGTATCAAGAGTACTGACCCATGGGTTCTGCTTTACTGATGCAGACGGGCAGAAACAACTCCAGCCTTCTAAACCTAGCCCCTTCTCCTAAGACTTATATCAAAAAGAAAGAAGGAAGGTTTCTGGGTAAAGATGGAATGTGAAGGTAGGGCCGTGGATCTCATAGCTGCGGGGTGGGAGGAGCATCCTGTCACGGTCGGTGTGATGCTGCCTGTGGGATGTAGCGCCCCATGGCTCGTGTGGCCGTACATGGCAGACCAGCTGCCAAATCAAGTCTGACCAAGTTGGTGGAGGGGAGTGGGTCCAGAAGCATTTTCATCTAGGAGAAAGAATGGAAGCAATAACCATATAGGGTTTTCACTTTCTGCTTTCCTTTCCTTCTTTTTGGGGGCAGTCACCGCCTCAGACAGCAGAGCCTGGATGGATCAGATGATGGAGGAGGTAAGATGTCCTTGGGGAAGTCAGAAGGGCTTCCAGAGACGTCCCAGAGCATTTCCTGAGCTACAGTTAAGGCGCCATTTGCTGCAGGCTCACTGGAAATATCCCCTGTGGCCTCATGCTAGCCTTTTGTTTTGCATCTCTGCGCCTTGCTAAGTGCTCCTGCCCCTGCCTAGAATACCCCACCTTCTTCTTTATCCACTAATCCTCTTTGTCCTTCAAAACTCAGCTGGAAGCATCACCTCCTCTGAAATGTCTTCCCTTCCATCCCAGCCTTTCTCTGAGTCTGATGTTCTTTCTCTGCGCCGGCAACCTCCTGGGCAAACTTCCATTGTAACACACCACCATGGCAATAATAGCTAATACTTATCAGGTGTTTATTATATCTCAGGCACTGTCCCACCACTTTATAGATGTTAAAGCGTTTCATTTCACAACAACCCTATGAGGCAGTACTATTATTATCCCCATTTTGTAGTTACGGAGACTAAAGTACAGAGAAGTTAAGTTGCCCATGGTCACAGAGCTAAGTGATTATCACACTTTAATTCTTTACTGGCTTGATTGTTCTTCCAGCCAGGCTCTAAGCTCCTTGATAGTGGACACTGTGTCTTATTTATCTTTGCATCTCTCATGCACGACACACAGTAGCCAGTTAAAGGCTGACATTGCAAATGAGGGAGAAACAGCACTTACATGTCCAGCAGCCATGTCACAGCTGAAACCTGTGTTCAGAAACTCAAGAGAAAAGGTAAAGTCTGTGTGTACTTTTACAAGAAACCTACTAGAGTGGAGGTTATCTTCAAGACCTAAATGAGCAAAGCCTCTTTTTTAACCCACATATTTACCATTTCCACACTATTCCTTTGTGCAGAATTCAGTTTCCATCTTGTATCATTTTCCTTGTGCCTGAAGCGCTTCATTTAACATCTTTTTTGTAGAGCAGGTCCTCTGGCAACAAATTGTCTCAACCTTGTTTGTCTGAAAATGTCTTTACTTTTCACCAGATACAAAAGTCTGGGCTGGCAACTCTGTTTTTCCTTTGAGCATTTTAGATACTTAGTTCATTGTCCTCTAGCTTGCACTGTGTCTGAGGAGAGCTCAGTGGTCCTCCTTATGTTTGTTCCCCTGTATGCAGTATATTTTTCTCCTGCTTTTAAGACTTATTTCTCCTTATTTGTTATTTTCAGCAATTTGGTTACGATGTGCCTTGTTGTGGTTTACTTTGTGTTTCTCCTACTTGAACTTCTTGAGTCTGTGCATTTATGGTTTTCATCAGATACAGATAACTGTAGGCATTGTTTCTTTTCTTTTTTTTAAATTGAAATATAGTTGATGTACAGTATTATGCTGGATCAGGTGTACTATGTACTGATTTGACATTTGCATACATTAATGAAATGATCTTCATGATAAATCTATCTGTCCCCATACAAGTTATTACAGTTTTATTGACCATATTCCTTATGCTGTCTGTATATTACTTCCCTGTGGCTTATTTATTTTATAACTGGAAGTTTGTACCTCTTAATCCTCTTTCCCTATTTCACCTCACCCACCCCTGCTCTGGCAATCACCTGTTTATTCTCTGTATCTGTGAGTCAGTTTTTGTTTTGTGTTTGTTTTGGTGTTTAGATTCTGCACATAAGTGAGATCATATGGTATTTGTCTTCCTCTGTCTGACTTATTTCACTTAGCATAGTACCCTCTGGGTCCATCCATGTTTTCACAAACGGCAAGATTTCCTTTTTTAATGGCTGAGTAATATTCCACTGTGTATATATATATATATATATATATATATATATATATATACACCGTATCTTTCTTATCCATTCATCTATTGATGAACACCTAGGTGGCTTCTCAAATTCCAGCCGCCTTAGCCCCCTAAACTTTGACCTCTGTCTCCTCAGCTCAGCCAGACCTCCCTCCCCATGCTCCACTTGGGGTTCCCTACCCCTGTGCCAGTGTCCAGGAAGCATCTCAGGCAGAAGCCAGGGTGACTGCAGGGCCCACTTCATTTGTTTCCCTTCCCTTGGGGATCACAGTTCTGTGCTACCTCTTGTCCACTGTGTGAAAACAGTTGTATCTTGTATTTTTTCCAGTTTTCTAATTGTTTATAGCCGGAAGGCAAGTCTGGTAACAGTTATTCTCTCACGGCTAGAAGTGGAGTCCCAAAGCCTTCTATTAAATAACCTTTGCTTGCAACTACAAAGTGGAGGAGAGAATTAAATCTGTAGAACATGGATGATTCTCTGTGCCTTAGCTACCTCACAGGATTAGGGCGAGGGTCATATAGGACAATCGTGAAATATTCTGGGATGGTGGTTAAAATACAGATTCCCAGGCCACCCACAAAACAGAAGCTGGAGTTGGGGCCCAGGGATCTGCATTAATTTAAGTAAGCTCCCTGGATAAATATTTCGCACATTGAAGTTTGACAACCCTGCTGTAGTGCCTCCAAAGCCGGGATTGAAGACTGGAGAGGGAGTTGTGTGCAAGAGTACTTCTGCCTCATCTCCTTCCAAAGGGGTTTGAAGGTAGAAAGGGAGTCTCTGGAGGTCAGGAATTCAGCCTGCACTCTAGGAGTTAGTAAGAGCTCCTGGGCCCGCTGCTCCCATCATACTTCAGCACTTTGCTTTTCCATTATCTCTTATTGACAAGCTCATTTCTTTTTGCCAGATATTCCTCCTTAGCTCTGCTCACTAAATTCCTCTCAGCTGCCAAACTTCTCCACCCACTAATAATTCCGAGCGGCCCTGTTCAACAAGGTATCCTGCACTTCTTTTACCAGAGTCTGCTTTCCCAGACGTGTTCCTAGGATGTCCTCTGCCAGTGCTACACTGGCAGCTGTGATGCTCAGTGATTGGTGGCTACTGCCACCCTTTGGGTTGGCCTGTCCTCACAAACGCTCTGTTGCTTCAGCCATTGGTTGCATAGGGCAGCAGGGCAACCACCCAGGAGGATGTTCCCTGGACTCAAGGAGGCAGGTCCCTGGCAGACGTGAACAGAGCTGTCTGGTGGTTAGGGCGCAGTGTGCTTGGAAATTGTCATGCTGATAGATCTGAGGTGCTCGTCCAATTCATGGTCTACAGAAGGTTTATTCAACTGGGACTCCTCCACACCTCTCCCCACCCCACCTTGGACCTCTTTCCAGCTCCCCTCAAAGGACCTCTGAAATCCCACCTTCTCCATTTTTTGTGTGTGTGAACATGCTCCATTTCAAGGAGTACCTGTTAAATATTACAGCAAAACCCTCTGAATACTGAAGTTTACACACATCACAAATGCATTATTAGAAGGTTGCGCTGGCCGCCATTGTGACATTAGAATCAAATTGTTGCAGGGTTTTTTTTGTAAATTTATTTATTTATTTGTTTATTTTTGACTGTGTTGGGTCTTCATTGCTACGCACGGGCTTTCTCTAGTTGTGGCGAGCAGCGGCTGCTCTTCGTTGCGGTGCGTGGGCTTCTCATTGCGGTGGCTTCTCTTGTGGCGGAGCACAGGCTCTAGGTGCGCGGACTTCAGTAGTTGCAACACACGTGCTCGGTAGTTGTGCCTTGCGGGCTCTAGAGCGCAGGCTCCGTAGTTGTGGCGCATGGGCTTAGTTGCTCTGCGGCATGTGGGATCTTCCCAGACCAGGGATCAAACCCGTGTCCCTTGCATTGGCAGGAGGATTCTTAACCACGGCGCCACCAGGGAAGTCCCAAATTGATGCAGTTTTAAGCAACTCTATAGGCCACCTTGTCCAAACCTGCCATTTGACGTGTTAAGAGATTGAGCTTTACAGATTATTATACAGAATCTCAGGACTCAAAGGGAAGCTCTGATCTTCTGACTCTCAAGGGAACAAACACTCTGCTGTCATACTGTGGTGTCCACCAGCATCACTGCCATCACCAGTATTACCAGACATTTACCGCGTTGTGTAGTACTTCTTTTTTCTCATTTAATTCACAAAACAAATCTATGGGAAAGTTCCTTTAAATCAGTTTTATTGAGTTCTAGTTTGCATACAGTAGACTGCATCCATTCAAAGTACACAGTGTGAATTTTTATACCTGTATATACCCAGTTAAATCTCCACCACCATCAATATACAAAACATTTCCATCACCCCCAGAAGTTTCTCATGCTACTTGCCAGTCCACCCTTCCTCTGCCCCTCCAGGCAGCTATGATCTGTTTTTTTGTCAAGATAGAGTGGTTTGTAGTTTCTAGAATTTTATATACATTGAATCATATGTATGTATGCTTCCGTGTTTGGCTTTTTCCGCTCACTGGAATGATTTTGAGATGCATCCAGCTGGTTGCATGTATCATTACCCTGTTCATTTTTATTGCTAATATATGGACATAGCACATTTTGGTTATCTAGTCACCTGTTAAAGGACATTTCAGTTGTTCGTTATCCCCATTTTAAAGATGAGCAGACTAAGGCAAAGAAAGGTAACCTTGCCAAAAGTCACACAGCTAGTAAATGACAGCATCAGGATTTGGAAGGCAGCTGTGCTCACCACTCTGTTACAAACGCAGCATAGTTCAGCACCAGGCTTTGAATGCAGGTCTTGGCTCCAGAGTCCTTGCTCTTGGCCTCTGGGCTGTAACAAATGGTACGACCCTCCGCTGTGCTGGCATCTCCTTGCACAGGTTGGTTGTGTCAATGTCAGTTCCCAGGTGTGTAAGATAGAGTGCTGGCATTACTGGCGGGATGCTTAATACAATTTCATTAAGGAAGGGGAGAAGAAAGATACTGTTTTCAGAGAATACCCCTACTATTCTTTTCCCCTTCACAAACTTGGAATGTGAAATTTGTGAATTGGCCTTTATTTTGGCTCCAGAGGTTTGACACATAAAACCCTTTCTTGTCAGAGTGCACTTGATGTTACCTTCTAGGAGGTATGCCTCTTCCCTGGCATAAATCTGTTTTCCATGCAGTTATGCCTGAGACCTGTAGTGGAAAATCAGTTCATAGGTTCCACTTCACACTCGACTTAGTCCATTTCACTGTATGTGAATGTTTAGAATCCATTATGCAATAGGAATCATATGTTACATATAACTAGTTTCTAGAATTATCTTTGCTCAGGGAATTACTTGGTTGGCTAGTTAAGGCTGCTCCTTTGAACTTAGAATAACCAGTGGGTGGGGAGACTCCACGAAATGATTGCCCTGAACCATCCATGGACGCTCATTCAGCAGTGACATTAAACAGATCTCTGGGCACCTGTGAGGGAACCTGCTGGTTCCCTTAATAAAATCACATCCAGGTTCCTTGAGGTCATCAGTGAGGAGTATTCTCACCTGGGAAGAGACTGCTCGTCTTCTGGTACTTGGTGGGGGTGGGCAATTGACGAGTCATCTCAAAGGAGAAGATGAATCTCCAGGAACAGAGATGAGAAGCCACGGTCCAGGGCCTCCTCCCAGCGCCTTGGAGGTGAGTTCCACTGAGGAGAGCCAGGGGGTCTTCATGCAGCGCCTCCTGCGGCTCGTGCTGCTCCCATGCCGACGGTGATGAGTGAGACAGCCCCTGCCCTCCAGGATTCTCTGACCTGGTGAGAAATGCCCACTCTTCTTTCCTCCTCTTCTGTTTTTGTTTTGTTTTGGTTTTGTTTTGTTTGCAGTACGTGGGCCTCTCACTGTTGTGGCCTCTCCCGTTGCGGAGCACAGGCTCCAGACGTGCAGGCTCAGCGGCCATGGCTCACGGGCCCAGCCGCTCCGCGGCATGTGGGATCTTCCCAGATCGGGGCATGAACCCGCGTCCCCTGCATCGGCAGGCGGACTCTCAACCACTGTGCCACCAGGGAAGCCCATCTTTCCTCCTCTTCTTTTATAGAAGACTTTGAGAAGCCATGTCTCTCGAGATATATTTCTCAGCATTCAGCCTCCCTGGATCACTCTTGATACATGGTGCTTCTTCTTCCCTGGGGAAGAAGCCGAGGGAGAGAAGAGAAGCACTTCCTCCCATCCATTGACCCCTCAGGCTTCCGAGGGAAGAGAACAGAAAAACAGAAGAAGGAAGGAGCTGTTGAGATCGGGTGTGTTTTTTTGAACGAGAAGCGAAGAGTAAGTGCCGTGTAGGGGTGGTTTGGGGGATCTGTTGGTTAACCGGAATGTATTGGCAGCGGGACTGTTTGCAAGACCAAGGCATGCTGAGCTCAAATGTTTTTAGGGGCCAGGCAGGTAATACAAACACTTGAAACAGCAGAAGTGTTCAACTATAAAGAATGGTGGGGCCTGTGGTGAGCTTGGAGGGGAGATGGCATGACCTGAAAGTTTTCAAATTCAGATTTCAAAAAATGACAGAATTTTAAAATATCACTTTATGAACAGGACAAAATGCATCTGCAAGTTGGATTAGGCCTTTGGGAAGGGATTTGCAAATCCTTCCTAAGACCTTGGAGGGCTCTCCTCTAGGGGAACACAGGACTTTGTTGGGGAGACAAAACATGAAAGATGGAAAGCATTACAAGGGTTAAATAGCTTAGACAGCAGTGTACTGAGCGACAAAGGTAGCAAGTAGTTGTTGCTATCTTGGTGATTTATGTTCTTAAGGGCTGTGAGGTCAGAAGAGGAAGTGATCCCTGTAGGCTGAGGGCCCTTCAGGAAGAAGGAAGAACTTGCCTGGGTCCTAAAGGCTGGGCAGGATTAGGTTAGGCAGAGAAACACGTATGTTCATTCACCATAACCAGGAGGGAAGCTGCTTCTGCAGAGTTAAGCCCTGATTCTGGTCCATTCTCAACTACAGATAGTCAACATCCCCACATAAACTGCCTTTCATGAAGGTTCAAGATTGCCAATCATCTAATTTGCTGATTCTAGGTAGACTTGATCACAGCTAGAGCTGACACCGTGCTTCGGGGAAGCTGGGATTCGTGGTTCTGGAGAACAGCTAAGAATAATGGACAGCCAGAGCCCCCGAATGACCTCAGGGTCCCAAAATTGTGGGATGGCAAAACGGATCTTTCCTTTAGTGTCTTAATTATCCATTCCTATTTTGGAATCAAGTTTCTAGTTTGCCGTAGGCCTTCATACTTCTTCTGTCATGGAAGGTTGTATGTTAGAGAAAGAACATTGGATCTGGAATAGGAGTGAACCCAGTCTCTACAGGCGACATTGGGCAAGTCATTCATTCACTCATTCCTTTAACCACCATTTGTTGAATACCTGCTATGTGTGATGCTTGGAGCTGGGCACTAGGAACATGATGGTGTACAAACCATTCTTAGTCCTTGCCCTCATACAGCTTACAGTCTAGTCGGGGATATGGGGACTAATCAAATAGTCACACACTAAATAAGTGAGGACAAATTGCAATTGAGTCCACTGAGGGAAGAGTCTGGAGTGCCATGAGGGAGAATAACGTGGAGACCTGTTTGGGTTTGGGGACTGAGGGAGGGCCACCCTGAAGAAGTGACTTTCAAACTTCGACTTGAAGGAAGAGTAGAAGTTACCAGCAGGGACTTCCCTGGCGGTCCAGGGGTTAAGACTCCGTGCTCCCAATGCAGGGGCAACAGGTTTGATCCCTGGTCGGGGAACTAAGATCCCGCGTGCCACGTGGCATGGCCAAAAATAAATAAATAATTGCTTGCCAGCGAAAGGAGTGTGGAGGCTGCGGGTTGGGAGGACCCTGGTAGAGGAGACAGGAGGCACAAAGTCCTGTCATCTCTCTGACGCCAGAAGTGTTTCCAGGCCTGTTTGGTCTCTTCTGGCTCTAAAATCCAGCTCTCAGAAAGTGAACTCTGGATGGAAAGTGAAACTTCAAAAGGGGCACTGAGAGGCAGACAAATGGGAGAAAAGAAATTCTTTGTCTTTAAAAAAGATAAACAGTATTCAGATTGAGATCATCTCTTAAAACACAATTAGATGTGGACTCAACTTTCAAAAAGTTTATCTCTGAGGTAAAGTCAAGTTAAGAAAGAACTTGTGAGCCCCCCAAATAATGGCTTTAGAAAAGTGGAAAGTCTCTGAAAACAGGAGCTTAAAAAAAAGGATTAGCTCTTTCTTGCCTATAACCATCGCATCTTGGTGTAACCCAGGACTGCGGGTGGAATTATAACTCCCTCTTCCTGGCATCTCCCAGTGCCTCTGGGGCATGCCGCCTTCCCACTGGAGAGGGCTGTGCCCTTTGCATCCTTGGCTCCAGGTGTGACAGAATCGAATACCTTAAAACCTTAGGAGTGATAAATCCTATGGCCAACCCAAAAGTGTGAAATTCCTAAAGGACAGGCTGAGTTGAGCCACTTCTAGCCAGGGGCAATTGGGGACTTAATTCTGCAAGTGTAGCAATCTGGATGATCTGAGAGCTCCAAATTTAAGGGTAATTGCTCAATTTTCTATCCATGTCAACAGGGAAAATAGGTAAAAGTGGCTGAACACAGCCAAGCAATGAGGCTGGATGAGATGTGAGATGCTGGACTGTCAGTGGAATTAGAAAAATGCTATACGTAGTGGGATATCGCTCTGTCGCCCCTCTTCCCGTTCATGTCTGTCTCCGGGCTTTCTAACTCTCTTTTGGGCTCTTTCTCATTGCCTGCTTAATCCTTCCACCCTATCCTTCATCCGTTCTCCTGCAAGCAGCAGTCACTATTGGCCCAAGCAGTTTTAACGTGGAGAAAGAGAAAGTGGAAAGAATTCTTTAAGTGCAGATAAATTGGAACCCTGATATCTCAATTCTTTTCTCTTGCTTAGTACGAATGTTCCGTTATGTTGGCATTCCCTTCCTTAAGCTTACTGCAGCACACTGGACTTATTAGGTAGTACCCAAACCTAGTTCCTTTGCCTCCCTTTCTGTGCCTTGTTAAGCTTCATTCTGTTTATAGGATACTGGGTATGAAATTTGAAAAAGAAGTCCTTCTTATAGGAAATGGTATTGATAATTAATGTTTGTAAGTGTTTACCAAGAGCCAGGGCCTGTGCTGCTTTACCTGCAATATTTCAGTTAATCCTCGCAACATTTCTATGAAGAGACACTGTGATCATCACCCTTTTACAGAAGAAGAAATTGAAGTTTTGTAATGTTTAGTAGCTCACAGAGGTCACATGGCTAGTAAGCAATGATGTGCTGGGAAATATTTAACAACCAGCTCTCTGGGGGAGAAAAAGTCCTCATTGGTAGAGTTTGCCGATTTCTGTGGTGTAAATGCTCCCACGAGGGCTGTTTTCAAGCTCCCAGCATGACATCAGTGACCACAGAACTGGGAAGAGATGGACAGTAGCACACCAGTATGTTTCCATCATACAGGTACATTGGATGTAAATAATTTCAAGAGCATAGGCAAAGTAAAATGTAGTAAAATTTAGGAAGTGGTGAGTTTTGAGTATTACCTTTGTTTCTAATATAATTTATTTAATTATAAGGATGTATAATTTAATCTTTAATAATGCTTATGTTTAACAACCTGCATGCGAAATTCCTAAAATTTTTAGCCAGCATGAGCTGCTCTAGGACGTCACTGCTAGTAAGTGATGGAGCTGGAGTTGGGACATGGCCTTTGTGACTCGTGATTACCTGTTCTCACCACCTTCGTCTTTGCTCTCAAAGTGTTAGGTTCGTTTCTCAAGCCTGCTTATCCAGGAAGCTTGCCTCCACTCATATTCCCACTGCCCTGTTGCAGATTTGTTATTCTTTCCTGATTCTCAGATTAACCCACTGGCCCCTGTCCTCAGCTCTGCTGATCCTTTCCCTGTGAAGTCTTGGCAGCAACATCCAGGCTGAGCAGAGAAAAGCCAGAGAGACCAGGTCTTTAGGGCTCTGTGACACGAAGCAGAATCTTCAGGTTGGACCACTCCTCTCCTTCATGTTATGCTTTCTTTTCTATCAAATCCATTGGGATTGCTTTTAGATAATGAATTCTCTTCTGGGTCCTTTGGAGAGGAGAGCCTATTTTAAGGGGAGAGGAAGGAGTGTCACTGGGCTTGTGCAGGTGGCAGGGTGAGTAGCGGGGAGGAGTATGGGAAGTTTGGAAGAACAGAGACCCCGCAGGGCACTCCCAGGGCCGTGGTGGGCTATGGCTGGAGCTCTCCCACCAGCGCAATGCTTTGAGACACAGCTGAGGGAACAAACTGACATCACAGAGACTTGGGACACTCAAAAGACTGCATGGAGCGTTAAAGAGCCCCAGCCAGGGGTGTTGGATCATGGTGCCAACACTGAGCTGAGACCATCATGGGCCCCAGGTTCATTTTAGTATAGAAAAGAAACCTCTGTAAAGTGATTCTCCAAACAAAAGACTCGGTGCGCCTTAACTGTAGGCCATGTCTGTGGCTGGGACATTTGGAAAGACTTCCATAGGCAAATATGACAGTCAGGTGTTTTGGGGTTTTTTTTTATCACTAGGTATATGGGAATGGACAGCCTAGAAATAAGGATGTCGTAGAGATAGAAGGCACCTCATTTTGGTGGTGAGGAAACTTGGGACAAGAGTTGACAAGTAACTGCACATGGTCAGCAAATCAGGGGCAGATCTGGGACCCAGGTTTCCTACTCCTAATCAGGTGGACCCTCTAGTACAGCTCTGTGGACCAGGAATCTGGGTTCAGTTCTTCCTTGATAGATAGTTAAGGCCACATTCCTGGCAGCAAAAGAAAAATGAACTCTAGTAGATGTAGACTCTTGGGGCCCCAAGGGCAACTTCTTTACTCCCCAGTGTGGGTTTGGCCCCAGAGTGACTGAGATGCCAGAGGCGTTACAGGGGACTTGCCAGAAGTTTCTTTAATGAAGCAAGAAAAGTTGTTTTGACTTGCTGTTGTTTTTTGCAGGAGGTAATTCAGGGTCCCATGCCCCTACCATGGGATAAGCATACACCATCATGGAGTAGGTATCTAAGAGCTGATGGGATGGAATGACTTAGCTCAGCACACATAGTAGAGACTGGTTTGGCTGTGCTCTTCTTGCCTCTTGAAGAGGCGGAGAGTCAGGGGAGCTTCTGCAAATGGAGTTAAGCTTGGAGCACATTTTAGTTGTTCTGCTTTGTCACCTCAGTTGTTCCGTACCTCGCCCTGGTCCAGCTGCAAAGCACAGCCCAGAGCATTGACCAGACCTCCTGCTCTGCTGGCAGAGCTGGAACAGAGTGCTCTAGGCCCCTAGTGGGCCCCTACAATCTCTGGGTCACACCAGCCTTTCAAGCTTTCCGTCACAAACAGCTCTGCCCGAAACACGGTTGACAGCGACCTCTCTGGGACTCCATTTTCTTTGTTCACGTGAGCAGCTTACAGGGACATCCCCGTCTGAAGAGGAAGAGTGGGGAGCATGACACAGATGTCCTGCACCACGCATGCACGCGCATCGTGAAGGAAGCAGGTTGTATTAACCTTCCTCCAGGAACACAGAGAAAGCTCTGTCAGCATTCCATCGTGCTGTAGTCGGTTTGGAGGAATGTGGTTAATAGTAAATCATCCCACATTAAGCACTGACAAAAGTAGAAGAGAGTTGAGTCTCCCTGAAACAGTTGTAGAGATCTGGGTATTTATCCTGTAACTCCTTGGATTCTGTCCCTGTTGAATATGGAAGACAGGATCAGGGCAGGACAAAGCCAATCCCGTTTCGTTTTGTGAGATGGTCCTAGATGTGACGGTGAGCCGTGGTCCAGCTTTGGGGAGAGGCACGGGTACTTTTCCGCACAGCTGTGAAAGGAGTGGTGGATGAGGGCAGAGAGGAGATGAAGCCATATTGATGGGAACCATTGCCCAGGGACATCTTACACTCAGATTTTTATGTGACTAGAAGGAGAGGCTCAGTGCTTTAGGATATCTGTTTCAGGTGATGGGGACTGTATAGAGAAGAGGCATAGCGTTCTCTGCCACACACAAAAAAAGACAGGTGGATTTGTAGAGTTGCTCCAAATAGTCTTTGTAACCCAAACCACAGCAAGCTGTGGCCTGGGGGCTGTGCTCTCCAAGCAAACGGCCGTGAGGCCTCACTCATCTTGAAGTCTGACGGTCAGAAAGTGCTTAGGTGAGACAGGAAGGGACAGGCATGATTGTTCATCTGAGGTTGGACTCAGCACATCACTTAGACCTCAATTGAAGTCTTTCCTTCCAACACATGGGGATTAGTTTCTAAAGAAGAAGCCGAGATAACAAAGCCTAGGTATAGCAGAAATCCAGGGGAGCGGTGATAGGGGCCCTCTTACCCTAGCGAGAGACGAACTTGATATGGCCAACTGGTAGGTCTTCCTTTCCAGCTTCAGGTCCTCCCAGCGTTCTAAAAATGCCCAGATGTTTGGTGTGCACACGTGTGTACTGGCCTATATATAGACACACGCGAGGGGACACACACTGGGAATGTTCAGAAATCCAGGGGAGCGGTGATAGGGGCCCTCTTACCCTAGCGAGAGACGAACTTGATATGGCCAACTGGTAGGTCTTCCTTTCCAGCTTCAGGTCCTCCCAGCGTTCTAAAAATGCCCAGATGTTTGGTGTGCGCACGTGTGTACTCGCCTATATATACACACACGCGAGGGGACACACACTGGGAATGCGATTCCTGAGTGCATAAGTGTGGTTGACGGACTGGGTTTACCTAAAAGACCCTTTAAGAGGAAGCTCTTGAAAGATGATTACAGAATTGAGACACCATCATTTAAAAGTGCCCGAGGCAAATGCCTTTGAAAATTGCTGCAGCGGAGGGACAGAGAAAGAACCCGGCAGCCCTGGATTGTTGCCCCGTTCCCTCAGGACCCGTCCCCCCCTCCCCCTCTGTTTCTCATCTGATGAGAGAGAGAGAGCAGCAGTAAGACTCCTCATCTATCTTATGAAAATCCGATTGGGAATGGCTGTGATCAAAACCAGCTGGCTGTCACCGGCAGTGGCCTTGCGAGGAGGGAACCGCTCAGAAGCATTCCGTATGTGGCGGAGTCACGGCTGGCACTGATCAAAGGAGCATTTTTGTAATAAATATATATAAGGAAAAAATACAAAACCTAAGGATTTAGAATAAAAGTAGGGTAGTTTGTCTTGTTTTTTTCAGCGTAACACGGGGAGGATGAAATAGAATCAGATATGCCTGGTTTCTAACACAGAAACCAGGCATATCTGGCGGCTCTGAGAAGGTGCTCTGTGTCACATTAATACCATATCACTGATCTTGGGCCTTATTGAAGAGAGTGGAGAGTTCCTCACTTTCCATTCCTTCCAGCCACTTCATTCCTCGTCACCTTTGAAGTCGCTTACCCCCGCTCGTCCTTAACACATCTCTACGGATCAAAGCTGGAACTGCCACGAAGCTCCCAGAGAGCTCTTGGGGTGGCAGGGAGCGTCCCTGTTCATTGTTCTTCTTTTCCTTCAACTGTTGGTAACCACTGTGCGATTGTTCCCTAGAGACCACTCCAGTGCGTGACACCAGGTCCTCCCAGTGTCAGGCTCCTGGGCTGAACAGGCTCCTTCCCTATGGAGAACCCTTGTTGGGCCGTACTTGCCTCCCATGAGCACTGCCTTTGAATTGCTCCAAAGGGTCAGTCCTGGCTGATGCCCCTTTGCGCGGTCAATACTGACTCTTCCACAGCCCCTGGTGGACTGCGTGGGGTGATGGGGCAAATCGCATTCTAGGGTATTACATTCATGCTCCTTCCGGAGAGTGCCACCACCCCTCTGTGGGTAATGTGCTGAGGCCGGGCCTGCACACCCACAGGAGACCGCGAGCTAAGTCACCACTCAGCACAGCCTCCTGTCTGCCCACCACCCAGCCGGCACCACACCCCCTGAGGCCCGGCTTGTCTCAGAAATGGACTCAGTCCAAGCCCTCCCGTCCAGCCCGTCGTCAGCCAGGAGAGTGGCCACGGTGTGGGCGGCTGGGAGGAACAACCGGCTCTTTCGATGTTCTTCCTGAGGTCGGGGATCTCTTTCCCCAGCTGCAGGAGGAGGGGGTGGGTTCGGCAGGAGCATGGAGACATCTCAACGTATGGGACCTAGATAAACCGCCCCCCACCCAAGCCAGCGCCTCAGGACGGACATCTTCCTGCCCCTGTCATTCGCTTCCTCAGGGACCTGCTTGGGCACCTTTTGCTCGTGATCAGTCCTGTTTCTCAGTCCCTGCAGTGGACCTTCTGGCCAGCAGCATCACAGTTTTCAGACTCTTCTCCCATGGCTGCCTCTCTCCTCCCCTCCCAGTGACCCGGCCGGATCAGGTGAAATCACCGGGGATCGGTCCTCATAAAGCAGACCCGCCAGGGACCTGCAGGCACATTTTTGCCCCGGAGCCCCAGTGCATCCAGGGAGTGCAGGGGCCCAGGAGCTCCTCTGAGACCGTCCCTTTCCCTTGTTCCTTCGGGTGTTGGAAGCCTGTTGCCTACCACTTTCCCCTTTTCTTCTCCCTTTAAAAAAATTCTCCATTTTTTCACTTAGAAAAAAAAATTATTTATACGATTGAGATCCACTAATTAAAGCCATTTTCTGGTATTTGGTTACTGGAGTGTTTGATGTCTCTCTGACAAGACCATGAAATGCATGGAGTGTCCACAGGGACAGAATTTGCTGAACACGGCTCTTTGTAAATGAGGGGACACAGTGTCGCAGCAGCTCATGAATATGAAACGCCCATGATGCCACCTCAGTGGACTTGGGAACACAGATGAATCCTGTCATGTGCTAAATGAGACCAATTTCTTTCATTTAACTTCATCTTCAATCAGACCTTCTTCCATTTGCCTGTTTAAAATTCCCCATACGTGATGCAGAAGGTAACAGCATTCAGTAAAACAAAGTTTTGCAGCTGCAGAGAAAAATTATAATGATCTCAGGTGTAACGTTGCAATCTCCTGGAAACGTGGACATTCTTTCCTTTCGCTCACGAGCTCTGCTGAGAGTCTGTTGACTTTGAGCGCAACATTGGGGGTTGTCTGGACTGCTCTTCTTGGGGTGTCCCTCCACAGCGTGTCCAGGCCCCTTTCAGGTGGGTTATTGAATGTGGCTGTGAATTACGCAGGATGGACGTGAGCCCTCAGCAGCCCACGAGTGCTCTGTTGTGGCCAGGGCACTGGGCGGGGGAACAGCTCTGGGAAGAGATGGTGTGGGACCGCATGGGGCCTCTGCCGTGGGGGGCACAGTTAGTGGGTGAAGCGAGAGGGGCAGATGTCATCATTCAGCGCCCGGAGGAACCTTACAAGGTAGGCCAGCCCCTGGTATCGTTTACTAAGGCGTCAAGGTCAGCAAGTGCTGGAGTTAGAAGAGACTTTATGTAGCTCTCTAGAAACCCTTCTGGCCACGACCAGAAAATTCCATTCAGAAATCCCCAACCAAGAAAATCAGCAAAGAGTAGAACCTAAAAGGGACACAGAGAGGAGGGGCTCCCTGCCTGAGCCATCTTTGCCTGGGTGGGACCGAGGGCCGGATCAGGGTGCCTCCTTCATTCTCTCCTTCCTCTGCAGGAAGATTTACACGCCAGGGGAAGAGCCTGAGTAATGCTCAGGGTGTACTCATTACACGCGGAGCCTGATCTAAGAAATCACTTTCTGTTCTTGTACCAAAACAAGCTGACAACAGCTAGATGTGAAGGCAGGCTATCATGAAATACGTTGCAGAGATCTGGGGCCAGGGTCTTTGCAGGAGGCAGGCAGGCTTCTTGCTGTTGAGCCACAGGGGCAGAAGGGGATCCCTCTGGGACTTCCCTGGGTACTTAGCATTTTAGTGTGCGGGTGTGATGGTATTACGGGCAACGTGTGTATTTCAGGGCAAGTGGCAGCTTCTCGCATCTTTGAAACCAGTTGTAATTGATCCTACTGGTGTTCCCACATGTTTCTATTATTTATTTCTATTACTTATTTAAGCACCCCTCATTTATTTCTGTGGTTTCATCTGGTAGTTGGTTTGTTGGTAGATCTGTTGGCAGGCTAGTATGCTGGTATCTTGATGAGTTTTCCATTTGGCAACCTCTCTCTTTGGAATTAGCTCTTACTGCTGTTGCTGTTCATTAACAAGCCTTTACTGGGGGCTCCCAGAAGGTGGCATGATGGAGTGGGGCACGCTAGAGATCAAGAGGAAGCCCAGGGTGAAGAGCAGTGTGACCCAGCCTCAGGATGGAAGCCCAGCAGTCCATATGGACCCAATTTGGATGACTCTTCCTCTGTAACTTTGTCCCCACTCCTCCATTGTTTCTTGTATATGCACAGGCCCTTCCCAGGAGGCCTTGCAGCTCTCAAGTGAGGTAAAGCCTCTGTTGTGATGTCATCAAATCCAGGATGTATCTAAGGATTGCTCTTGGTTGTTCTTGCGAAACGAATCCTGCCTAGGCAACTTTGGGACTCAGTAACACTTATACTATAACTAGAATGATATAGAGAAGATGGGCATGACCCATCCATGTGTGTGACTTGCAGATTTGAGGGGCATTTATTGATCCAGTTCCGTTCAGTTGTCCTTTAGTTTGCCCATCTTTGGGAATGCAGAAGTGACTGGGACGTGGTCTTCACCCTCCACTAGTTCAGCATCTAGGAGGCAGGCCGAGGGCAAATTTCACTTGCTCTACCTACAGCAAAGTAATCAGGTCCATCCTGTGTCCTTGAATATAAAGCATTGTGGAAAGGTAGAGTAGGAAGCTCTGAATTCTGCCTGTTGGGTTCCAAGATGATTCACAAAGGAAGGGAATGTGCATTTTCCTTATTCTGCTCATTTATCATCATTCTTTTAATGTACAGACCCGCCCTTTGCAACTTTTCCATGCTGGGTCCATCTTGGTTTGCCCCTAATATGCCTCCAAAGAGGTCTTGCCTATAGCAGGCACCCAGGCGTCTCCTGGCCGGTTGATGCAGGTCCTTCCTCACCTGGCACCTGACGCCCTCTCTCCTGCTTCGCCCCGAGCTGCTCTCTCCTGGGCCCTGCATGCCAGCCACGCCACCCTTTTAGCGAGTTCCTCCTCACCTCCTAGCGCCTTTGTGCACTTTGCCCCCTGCCTGGCTTAGTCCTGTTTATCCTTCAGTGGCCCTGTCCTAGTTCAGAGACCTTCCCTAACTCGACACTCCACCCCCTCAAAATCCTGAATTAGATCCTCTCTGGACTGAATTAAGGGCATTATGCAGCATCCATTTGATAGAAAACTAGATGGTCATTTAAAAGAATAAGATGCATGTGTACATTGAAAAGGACAGATAAAAGTAAGTCGCAGGACTTCCCTGGAGGTCCAGTGGTTAAGACTCCATGCTTCCGCTGCAGGGGGCATGGGTTCAATCCCTGGTCGGGGAACTAAAATCCTGCATGCCACATGGCACAGCCAAAAAATAATTTAAAAAAAAAGAAAAGTTGGGGCTTCCCTGGTGGCGCAGTGGTTGAGAGTCCGCCTGCCGATGCAGGGGACACGGGTTCGTGCCCCGGTCCGGGAAGATCCCACATGCCGCAGAGCGGCTGGACCCGTGAGCCATGGCCACTGAGCCTGCGCGTCCGGAGCCTGTGCTCCGCAACGGGAGAGGCCACAACAGTGAGAGACCCGCGTACCGCAAAAAAAAAAAAAAAAAAAAAAACTTGTAAAACAATGGATACGTAACATGATGCCATTTGCAAACATTTTAAAAGGACATATGTGCTGTGTATGCAGAAATTCTTTTCAGTAAACATATATGAGAAATGGTTAATAGTGATCACCTCTAGGGAGATGGCTGGGATTCATATAAGGAAAGGACATTTTTCATCTTAAACTTGTCTACAGCATTTGAATTTATTACCACATATAATATTACTTTTGCCGTTAAAAATAAAACATTAGGTCTCCCTGTTATTTTGGTCTCAGAGTCCAGTTAGCTCCCTTCACAGTGTGTGTTTTCATTTACAGGCAGCACATTTATTTGTGTTTATTGCTATCTCCCACTACACTGGTGCTGCAGGAAGACAGGGCCCATGTCGGGTTTATCTGCTGTTGTTACTGGCACCTCCTAGCACGGTGCCTTTCACAGAAGGGCTGCTCCATTCATCCCTTCAAGGATGAATGGATAAACGAATGAACAAGTGAACAAATGCAGTTTCCCCACAGTGTGGCTAATTGGGCAACACGTGGGATACAAGCAGGTGAAAGGCAAGTGAGATGGCTGACATGAGAGGCTGGGAGCAAATGCAAAGAGCAGGGAAGGCCCGTTTTGTTAAGGAGTCTGAGCTGGGAGAGAGCAGCGGGTAACTGGTCAGCAGGGGGCGCTGTCTGGGGGAGCTGAAACGAAGGATGAGGGCGCCCGCTGCTGCGGCACTGACATCTCAGCCCTTTTGCCTCGCCGGCCCTTTTTCTTGGGGCCATTGGAGGCATCCGTTCCCCTCCTTCTCCACGCAGCTGGTTTAGAGCCACACGGACGGCGGGGGATGGAGCCACCGGGTCTCCAGTGTCAGTCCATTTTTCTCTGCACCATTTGGCCTTGTTGTAGGGAAGTAGCCAGTCGGCCATATGGTGAGGGAGAGACTTCCCTTAGTTATGGTTATTGGGAGACAGAAACACCCGAGAACAGAGGACACTCGGTCGCAGGCAAAACGAAAGCTGTCCCAACTATAGGCGGTTGTCTCACCTCTCCACTAGTAGAGGCATCTTCGAAGTCACAGGACCTTTGCAAAGAAAGCCTCTGGGCAGGGGTGGGGACAGCCTTTTGGGGAGGGGTGCAGTTGAACTGGAGCTGGAAGCCTGCTCTGTCCGTTCTTAATGACTCACTTCACGCAAGCTACTTCATCTTGCTGAGCCTCAGTGTTCTCGTCTGGAAGATGGTGACAACTGGGCAGGATTAAATGAGAAAATGAGGGTAGAGCCATATAGTTTCTCTCCATGCTCAATGTTTTATCTGTTAAACGAATAAGAATAATATAGAATATTTATTACTTACTAAGCATAGTGCTTGATATTTTAGATGATCGCATGTAATACAGCAACCCTGTGAGGTGGGTGTAGTTATGTTCCCCGTTTTACAGCTGAAGAAACTGAGGCACAGAGAGGATGAAGCCTCACAGCTAGTACCCGGGGGAGCCAGGCTTCAAATGCTTCCAGTGCCTGCACTCTTAGCCACTGGACAGGAGTGTTACCCATATGCTTAAGTAGCCCATTGTTTCTGTTAATGTTCTTATTATCAGCAGCATCGAAGAAAATGAAACTAAAGTTAACATAATTATTGAATTTTTTTAAATAGTGGCTGCTTTTCAATAGTCCTAGAGGATACTTCTTTGTTCCTCTTACTGTCTCTATTAAAATTGTTGCTTTTGAATGTTAAGCTTGACACCCTGAATCAGACACTAGGTCACTGGTTCAGGCTTGCAGCAGGGCCGGATCATTCCATGCAGGTAATTTTGTGAAGAAGCGGATTGATTTCTCAAGCCCGTTTTCTTTTTCTAGGTTGGGTCATCCTGCATGTGTGTGTATGAGAGAGAGGGGTGGGCGGAAGGGAAGAGAGAAAGAGGACAGAAACTCCTGGGAACATGTTATATATATCCATAAGCAAGCACTTGTCTGTGATTGTAAATCAGAAACTGTAAAATTAGGAAGTTCTTTGAAGTTTGCCCAAAACCTGCTCCACGGCCACCTGTTCCACTGGGGCCGGCAGTTGGATGGCCAGGCTCTGCGGCGATGGCTCAAGCTGTCACTGCACCGAAACGCTCCAGCCTGCCTTGGCCTGGCTGTCATCGCTGGCTTGGTCCCACTCAGGCAGTTCACCGGTTTCTGTTGGACACCAGGCTTCCAATTAGAGAGAAGTCCCACTGTGTGGCCAGCCCCGCCAGTGCCGCTCTGAGCGGCCCCTTTGCCAAGGCCTGAGCTGACCTCCGCTCTGTCACAGATGGGCCAGCCCCACGCTCCTTCGTGCGCATTTGGAGGAGGGGGGTGGGGACAAACAGGGAAGCCACGGGGACTCAGAGTGGATAGTGGGCAGAAGTGCAGCTCCTCAGAGCTGGGAGAAGCTGGGCAGAGTTGACAGGACCCAAATGCTGACATTGCAGAGCAAGAGGGGACTTGGGGAAGACCCCGTCCTGAGCCCTGAGCACAGCAGGGAGCATTTTCTTACCAACTTCTGAATATTCATCTCAGGCTGGGCCTCACACCGAGGAGAGCCAGGAGCAGCTAACTGCCTCACGCCGGACCTGTCACACTGCTGATGGCGCATGGCACGGCCAGCTTCCGCCCTGCCCCACTGCAGGGCCCGTGCAGTCCTGCCAGCCTAGGAGCCCTCTTGGCCTGGACTCAGGGACGGTGCCATCAGCAGCCCTCACGTGGACTGTATTCTTCACTCGGAGTGAACAGGGACGAGCAAGCTGAATTTCTGTTAGCATAAGAAGTAGAACATTAGAGAATTCCACCTCTCATTCTCTAGCAGGGTAGGGAGCTAGAACCTAAGCTCTGAACTGCGTCCTTCTAGATAGAGGACTTGCTGAATGTCATTCATTATTTCGGGGCTGGTGTATGTGTCTTCTTTATTTCCCTATCAGCATTTTCTTTTTATTTTCATCCCTTTAATCACTCTCTTTCTCTGCCTGTCTCTTTCTCTCTGTCTTATTTTCTCTGTCTCCGTCTCTCCCTTGCACGCTTTCTGTCTCTCTTTCCAGGTACGGCATCTGTAACCCCTCCATTGGAAGCAATAATAAAGATGCCAGGCTGGGAACTGACATTTATATACTCGGGCTTAGCTTGACTGGAACCATCGCAAAGTCTAAATAATGAATAGCCTGAAAGTGGCAAGGGTCTTCCCAGCTCTTCTTGGAATGATTCTGCGTCTCTTAAAAAAAAAAATTTTTTTTTTTTTAAATTTAGTCCATGGAAGCAAAAACGAAGGGTGGGGACTTCCCTGGTGGCGCAGTGGCTGAGAGTCCACCTGCCGATGCAGGGGACACGGGTTCGTGCCTCAGTCCGGGAAGATCCCACATGCCGCGGAGCGGCTGGGCCCGTGAGCCGTGGCCGCTGAGCCTACGCGTCCGGAGCCTGTGCTCCACAACGGGAGAGGCCACAGCAGTGAGAGGCCCACGTACTGCAAACAAAACAAAATAACAAACAAAAAAAACGAAGGGTGTCTTCACTGCTCTCTCCTCTCTGGAATTTTTCTTCCTTTTAATATTTGCAGTTGGTTTGGGATTTCCAGGACTGTCTCTCCCTGCTTGGCCTTTTTTCTGCCCCATCTCTTTTTTTCTCTATGCAGACTGGTTAAAACAAAGAAAGCCCCTCTACCAGTCAGTGATACTCACTGAGAGAAGGCAGTATTTCTTTAAGGTGTTAGGTTATCCCCAGGAGAAGATGGACAATTTTTCTGCTATAATAAGCAAGTTTCCACAATTAAGTGATGTGCTGTCTCTCTGTTTCTCCACGTGCATGACTTTGTTAGATTGACAAAGGGAATGGCCTCATGTCTCTTCCTATGTTTGTATGTCTGTCTCATGTGGAGAGTTCAGAGGAGGAGAATCTCCAAGAGACAGCAAGGGAAGTGTCATCTTTAGAGTCAGTGTTGTTTATTATATTAGACCCGGTAAATGGAGACTCTGATCCTGGACACACTGCTGGGAAGCCAGGTCACATCATTAGGCGTAAAGTGACCTTCAGATACAGGCTCAGGCCTTGCAAAGACTAGGACGAGCTGATGCAGGTGTGAACCTTGGTCATGAGGAGGTGCACTCATGGTGACATCCCCCTCGTGACACTACGCTTTCCCACTTCCTCTGTCTCTGACCACGCCAGGTTCATTCAGCTCCTCTTTTCTTTTCTCTCCTCTAATAAAAACACTTCCCCAAGTGCTGTCTGGGACTTTCTTCTCATTTCTTTACATTTCTCCTTAGAGAGCCACGCCAGTGGCTTCTAACCTGGAGCAAACATCAGGATCACCCAAGAAATCTTAGGGAAAAATACAGACACCTGAGCCCCACCCCACTAGGAGATTCTAGTCCAGCAGGTTCTGGGGTAAAGCCTGAGATTTGGGAATTGTTGAAGTTCTACCTTTGATTCCCATGCACACCTCTACTTCAGTTCCACAGCCCTCGACTGGGGTCCTAGAGGCCAGAGACCATTGTGTCCATTCTACCCAAAGCCTGTAGCCCTAACTGTGGCCGGCACGTTGAAGGTGATAAGTAGCCAGTGGAGAAGCAGGCAAGATCCCCCATTCGTGCTGCTGACATTTTTGGCTTCTCCTCTCATTGCAGATATTCCTGTTATTCCTGACCTGGAAGAAGTACAGGAGGAAGACTTTGTTTTGCAGGTGGCGGCCCCTCCCAGGTATGTTAAATTAATATGAAGTTGGCAGGAGGCAGGGACCATGCCACACACCATCTCCAGTGGTGCTGCCCCCCAGGGGAGATCCAGATGTCTCTGGATGGACTCCATCCCAGGGTTCCCATTTTATTAGACGTTTTCTCCCCATTTTGGTCCTTCCCAGCTGCCTACGAGGCTCTGGGTTGGTGGCCCGGCAGCACTCCTGGCACTGGTTCTGCCTGTGGTTCCTCCTCACATTCCGTCTTTCCTGCAGCATCCAGGTCAACCGGGTGATGACCTACCGTGACCTGGATAATGACCTCATGAAGTACGCAGCCTTTCAGACCTTGGTGAGTGAGGCAGCTTCTGTGTAGAGGAGCAGGCTCCAGGCAGCATCCATAGGGAGTTCTCAGTTTCTCCAAAGCCTTACAGCCTCTCCTCCGTGGGTCTCTGAGGCTGCCGGGCAACAGTCCCTTTGCAGAGACATCATCCTTGGGTATTACAGCATCCCTGGACCCAACATATTCCAGCGTTCCCAGGGCCAGTCTCCTTCCTGCTTCCCTGGCTGCCCCCGTGGCATCAGTAGATATGCTGCTGTCATGCCTGCCATCCTGGTATTGACCTTCCCCCAAGGAGTGCCCAACCTGTAGGACATCATGGTGTTCCCTCAGTTCTCAGTGGCATTGGGGTCCACCCACAGTTTTGCTCTTTCACAAGGCATTTGCAATTTCGCAAGGCATTCTGGATTTGGGAAGTTCCACCACACTCAACCTGGCCCCCCTCTCTTTGCCAGAGGTCATTGTCCGAAGGCCTCCGAGGTGCACAGCCTGCCTTGTTTTTCTTTTTTTTTTCCCTGCCCATTCACAGGATGGAGAGATCGACCTGAAGCTCCTCACCAAAGTCCTGGCGCCGGAGCATGAGGTTCGAGAGGTACGTAGCGGCGGCAGTGCGTGCCCCTCGTTCCCGGGAACAGCTGGCTCCGAGGCTGGCCTCGGCAGGAGGCTGGCTGTGACCGAGGGGACGGCGTCCCCCAGCTCACCCCACGATGCCTGTCTCGGCAGGATGACGTCAGCTGGGACTGGGACCGTCTGTACACTGAGGTGTCCTCAGAGCTCCTCAGCGAGTGGGACGTGCTGCAGACGGACAAGGAGGACCCTGTGGGACAGCAGCCCTCGCACACCTGAGCCCGGGGTTCGCTCTCCCTGCACGCGGTCACCTCTGCTTTGGACTCGAGACACAGGCCATAAACCTAAAACTAAAGAAGCTTGCAAGCAGCTCAGAATTTTTATGTGGACTATTTTGTAATAAAAATATCTATTTTCAGTAGACCGTATTGGATCGTTCGACTGTAAGAAATTGCTTTTTTCTGTAGCCCTCTCTTCCGTTTCTTTCCAGCACTCCCTTGGAAAGATTCGTCAAGAGTGAAGGAGGGTATCTCCCCCCATCGCTGAAGCTTGGGAGGGAAAGCTAGATTCAGGGGGAGAAGCGGTGGTGCTCCTGGAAGCCGTTCGGCTCACAGAAGTCACAGCAGCTCCCCGGAGCATCTACCTGTGGGCACCTGGACGCAGGGATACGGGAGGTGGCATGCGGCTGCCTGCAGGGGTCCTGGGGGGGGCCTGGCCACATGCCTTTCTCACTTTGGACGGTCAGTTATGTTGGTGGAGTTGTACTGTCTCCTTCGAGCTCTCAGTGGGCGTGATCAGATGACCCATTGCCCGCGCTGGGGTTTGGTCCCCCCGCTCTTCCTGCAACCCATGCCTGGGGCTTCCAAAGCACAGGTTTCCTTTCTGCCACAGGTTCCCAGGGCCTTGTTTCTGGTTCTTATTAGCAGGGGCCAGCTCAGCAGCCCTGAGACGTCCACAGAAACACTCTCTCGGGGAGCCTGGGCCTCCGCTGACCTTTCAGAGGTGTAGCTGTTTGTCTCCATTGCTCCCCGCAAGCATCATCACTGCCAGTTTCCAAAGTGTGCCAAGATCTGGAGCAGAGCCCAGTCCTTTTTCTAAACAGAGACATCTTTTGTTTTTGTTTTTCTCTTAACTCCCCAAGACATCTCATCTGAGGACAGGACGTCTCCCCGCCCACCTCTCCTAGATGCCACTCTGGGTCAGGCCCGCGCAGTCTGGCGGCAGCTAACCAAGCCCGGCTCCCGCTCCCGGCCGTGGGGAGTGCTGAGTGCTGAATGCTGCTCTCACCCTGCCTGGAAAGCCCTTCATTAAAATTCAGAAAAACAAAGAGGCTCAACACTTCAGAAACACACTGGGGGTTATTTTTTTCTGACTACAGTGCCCTTCCCTGGTGAGCCACCGGCTCCGGGGCAGGCAAAGAGAATACTTGTCTGTTAATTATAAACTCAGGGATTTAGTGGCTTTGGGGTCTCGTTTCCTCCTTTTCCAGAGTCACACTTTTAGCCCAGACAGCCCCTCTTTGGAATAATTCCCATGGTCACTGAGAAGTTTCCATCCAGGCTGGTTTTTCTTGAGCCTGCAAGACTCTGAAACCCAAAGGAGGAATTGCTGTATTTCGAGTACCTTAATCACCGGCAAGTTCAACTGCCTCAGGACCCTGATAACCTTGAGGGTCTTCAGCCAGCTCGAGCAGGGCCTGGGGGTTGACTTCCTTCCTCCCTTTACTTCTCAGACACCTTTATGTTCCAACCAGCGTTGTCGCCCACCCGAGACTTCAGAGGGCCTCCCAAGATGACCCAAGAGGGATGATAGAATGGTTGAGCTTCGACAGGTACCTCAACGTGGTTTTCTACAGACACCGGCGGGGGGGCGGCGGGGAGGAGGTGTGGAGTGGGCCTCCTGCATGTGGCGGATTGACTGGGTGTTTACCAGTTTCTCCCAGACTGGCTCGTGTCTGAGAAGCCCCAGCTGGTCTCTGGCAAAATCTCCCGTGGTGTCTTTGGCATGGGGTGGTAGCTGCAGAGCTGCTGTTCATAGGCCGGGCCCTGGTGGGAAAGTCGGTTCCTTCATGAGATTCTGACTACCACGTAAGGCGCAGCAGGTGCTGTTCCAGACACTCCAAGCAAAACTCCCTTCTTTCAAAGCGCTTCCGTTCTGGTGGGGGAGATGGAGCAACAAGTAAGATAGAGAGGGCGTCAGATGGTAATCGGTGCTATGGAGAAAAATCCAGCAGGACGGGGAAAGGAGTGCTGGGCTCGGGGTGCAGTGTTAGGTGGGCGGTTAGGGAAGGTCTCACTGAGAAGGTGACATTTGAGCAAAGACCTGAAGAAGGTGACGGAAGGAGCGGGACTGGTCCCTGGGGAAGAGCATTCCAAGGAGAGAGAAGAGTATTTGCAAAAGCCAAGAGCGGGGCATAGGCCTGGCTTCTTTGAGTAGCGGCAGAAGGTGGTTGACTGGCGGGAGGGGACCAGGGGAGAGGAGACGCTGTGTCTTGCTGGGCCCAGCCCTGGGCCCACCACAGAAGAGGTCTCTGTGCATGTAGGGTCCGCTCTCCCCAGTGACACGTGCACCCTCAGGCTCCGTGGGCTCGTCAGGCCGCCTTTGGAAAACTTTCCTCAGAGGCCTGCACGGCCCCTCCATGCCTCGGCCTGGGAAGAAGGGTTGATGCCTCATCGAGGGAGAGGGGAACCGTGAGCTCTTCTGCCACAGAACTGAGGCCAGGCGGCTGCTGCCAGCTCCCGCAGGCAGGGGCGTGCCGTGTGTGGGGCCCCTGAGTGCCACGCTCCCTGGAAACTTGTAGTTCTGATGAGAAGCTCAAGCAAGAAATTCATGTGGGCAGACCGGCCTGTGGCTGAGCCTGAGGCCATCTCTATCCCTGGTGGTTGGCTCGTCTTTGCTAAACCCCAGGACACCCCCAGACAGGCTTCCGGAGCTACATGCTCCAGACGGAAATGGACTCCAGTGCTGGCCCAGTGTTGCTGGACCACAGAGTACCGCTCACAGAGATCAAGGCCTTTCTTGCTTAGTGGTGAGGGCGGCTCCTGGGAGCATTGGTGCTGGAATGAAAGGTAGGATTTGCCACAGCAAGATAAGAAAGCTTAGCATCCTTGCTCTGCTTGCCCAAGCAGTGCTATGCTTTTCTCCCAGAAGCCAAAGAGTCAGTGGGGAAGGGCATGAGTGGATGGAGTAAGGAGCAGTGTCAAACAACACAGATTCTGGAATCAGGCGGGCCTGGGGTCCAGTTGCATCTCTTCACTTAGTCGCTGTGGGTCCTTGAGCAAGCTGCTTTCCCCTTCTTTTCTTTTTTTTTTAATATATGAATTTATTTGTTTGTTTATTTATGGCTGAATTGGGTCTTTGTTGCTGCGCGGGGGCTTTCTCTAGTTGTGGCGAGTGGGGGCTACTCTTCGTTGTGGTGCGCGAGCTTCTCATTGCAGTGGCTTCTCCTGTTGTGGAGCACGGGCTCTAGGTGTGCGGACTTAAGTAGTTGAGGTACGCGAGCTCTAGAGCGCAGGCTCAGTAGTTGTGGCGCATGGGCTTAGTTGCTCTGCGGCATGTGGGATCTTCCCGGACCAGGGCTCGAACCCATGTCCCCTGCATTGGCAGGCGGATTCTTAACCACTGCGCCACCAGGGAAGCCCCTGCTTTCCCCTTCTGATCCTGTTTTTTCTCATCTATAAAATGGGGATAATCGTAGGATTGTAATGCCTGGTAAAATCTGACTGCCATTCGATTTTGGAACTGATGGGGTGGAAAAGTGAACCTAGGGAAAGTCACATTGGATATTTTATTGCAACAACAAACATCTGCATCTCTCAAGGAGCTCCCACCTCCGTTTCCCCTCCTGCATCATCTTTCAGCCATGGATAGAGAATGGTTTGGTACCAGGGTTTTTTGTTTTGTTTTTATAACAACTTTATTGAGGTTTAATTTGCATGCCTTAAAATTTACCCCCTGAAAGTATACAATTCAGTGATTTTAGTAAATTTATGGAGCTGTGCAACCATAACCATAATTCTGTTTCCGGAACATTTTCATCATCCTATAGGGCTCCCTTGTGTCTGTTTACAGCTAATCCCCACTCCCACTCCCAGCCCCAGGCAACCACTGACCTGCCTGCTGACTCTTGATTGGTTGTTTCCGGAAATTTCATATAAATGGACTCATATAACATGTGGTCTTTTGAGTCTGGCTGCGTGCACTTAGTGTATTTTCAAGGTCCATCCATGTTGTAGCATGTGCCAGTGGTTCATCCTTTGGAATGCTGAATGTTACTCTGTTGTATGGACACGTACCACATTTTGTTTATTCCTCAGTTGATGGACGTTTGAGTTGTTTCTAGTTTGGGCTTAAGAATAAAGCCCCTGTGGACCTTCATGGCCATGTCTTTGTGTGGACAGATGTCTTCATTTCTCTAAGGTAGATTCCTAAGAGGGAAATTGCTGGGTCGGATGGTGTATTTACGTTTAACTTTTAAGAAACTGCCGAAACTGTTTTCCAGGGCATTGGTTTTGTTTGTTTGTTTGTTTGTTTGTTTTTCAGTGCTTTAGAGTATCAGGATTAATTCAGTAAAAATTAAGATTCTTTTTCTTGTCTCCTTTCCGTACGTGTTTCAAAGGTCACTGCTAAGTTTATAGGAGGCACAACCTCCTGATTCCTCCTTCCCTGACTTCTTTCTGTCATTGAGCTTATCTCTGTTGAGAGCACAGAGCTCATCGGTCTGCTCTCCCCACCAGCCTGTAAGCTTCTTCAGGGTAAGGCCAGGTGTTCTTTGAGTTTCTGTCAAGGCCTTTGCATATTCCAGGAGTTCAAAGTCAAGACATGGTCCTGACCCCAAGGAGCTTACAAGCTAGTAGAGAAATCGACAAGATTCCTCTGTGTTCTCAAAGCATTGGTTTTGAAAAACAGAGGCTTTCCAGATGAGTGGAGGAACCCAAATGATCCACTGCAAAGTGCAGGTGAAGAGAGAGAAAGGGAGCTTGGTTTTTCCACTAAGAAATACAGAGGTGTGTTGGTTTGCTTAAAGCAGGGGTCAGCGTACTACAGCCTGTGGACCAAATCCAGCCCGCCACCTGTTCTTGTTAACTTTTACTGGAACACGGCCATGCTCCTTAATTTACATACTGTCTATGGCTGCTTTGGGGCTGCAGTAGCAGAACTGAGTTGTGACAGAGACCATGTGGCCTGCAAAGCCTGAATTATTTACTCTCTGGCCCTTTACAGAAAAAGTTTGCCAATTCCTCCTTAGACGAAAGAATGAAGGTGAGAAGTAACAGCCGCAGACTCCCAAAGTTCAGCTGCTTGTTGCTGTTCAGAAGTGCAATCGCGGTAGGAGTGATTGGAGTTAGACGTAAGGAAAGACTGGAAGGGTGGGAAGATTCTGGCTCCTAAAAGAGAGACACAAATTTCCCTTAAGAAAAGGAAAAAACAAACAAAAACCACTTATCAGTTGCAGCAAAGTTGGGACAGAATCCATCCGGAGACAAAAAGCTGGAAAGGGTGACTGGGTTCCTTGGCCTTTGATCCTGTTTGAGATGTGGGGTGAGGGGGGTCTCTCGGAATCAAATACCTTGGGCGGCAGGCTCAGAATAATGATGAGAAAGCCCAGTGGAAGGGGGTTAGGAGCAAGGGAGGGAGAAAAGCCCGATTTTTCCTTTGGTGAAGTAGAAATCAGAAAGTAAGGGTGTCGGGAGCAGCGAGAGAAAGAGGCTGCCCCTCTTGTGGCCAAGGCGGAGTGAATTAATTCCCGGCATATGTTCCCAGCATCTGTCGTGGTGACCTGGACCGGAGGGGTCAGCGAGAGAGGGGACCGTGCCAGCGCCGAGCATTAGCCCAGAATTCCCGGGCCACAGAGGCTTTTGGCTCCCACAGAATGATGGCTGTCCAGCTCTCCTAGCAGCACCTGCCACAGCTGCAGTAAACAGTGCTGTGTGGGGGGGAGTGCTCCCCACGAGAGAACACCTGCTGTGAAGGGGCTGGACGAAGACCAGAAAGAGTCCTGCAAAAGGCTGTCTCTTCCAGGTCTCGGGCTGCAGTGGATTCGACCCGCCAGACGTGCGTCCTGCCAGCAGACTGGAGGTGATGCACTGAGAGGGGCAGGGGCAGGGGAGCCACAGCCCTGGATGGAAAGAACGCACAGGGTTGGGACGCCCTCCTAAGTGCCAGTCTCAGAAACCGCCCGTATACTATTTGGGCTGCTCGGTGCTAAAGTGTCCCTCAGGAATCAGAGGTCAACCCGGAGCGGGCAAGGTAAGAGGGCACGGAGGCTAAGAATGCAGACGATGCCAAGTTCAAGTCCCTGTGCTTCCAGGTCACAGCTGCATACCTCCTCGTGCGTCCGTTTTCTTATGTATAGAGTGAGGTAGAAAACAATTCCTGTCTTTGTTGTAGAATTAGGATGATTAAACCACATACTATACGTCAAGTGTCCGGCACGAAGCAAGCACTCGATGGTGATTAGTTCTGATCACACTGGGTGGACAGGCAACATCCCCCCTGATGGCAAGTCACGGGCATTAGGCGCTGACAGCACCTATGTGGGCATCTAACCCAAGGTCGTGGGCTGGAGGCCCACGGACTGACTTCGCCCCACAGGACATGATTGATTTGGCCAACACATAAGTTTGTCCGCTCTGCGGCATGTGGGATCTTCCCGGACCGGGGCATGAACCCGCGTCCCCCTCATCGGCAGACGGACCCCCAACCACTGCGCCACCAGGGAAGCCCCATATACATTCTTTTTTAATATTCTTTTCCATTATGGTTTATCACAGGGTATTGAATATAGTTCCCTGTGCAATAAGGTAGGACCTTGCTGTTGATCCATTCTAAATGTAATAGTCTACATGTACCAACCCCAAAGGCCCAGTCCATCCCTCTCCTTCCCGCCCCCCTCCCCATCCTTGGCAACCACAAGTCTGTTCTGTGTCTATGAGTCTGTTTCTGTTTTGCAGATAGGTTCATTTGTGCCATAGTTTAGATTCCACATATAAGTGACATCGTATGGTATTTGTCTTTTCTCTTTCTGACTTACTTCACTTAGTATGATAATCTCTAGTTGCATCCCAACACACGACTGTTTAATTATTTGGTTAATTACCAACATTTAAAATGGGAAGGTTTCACATTAAACCCAGATTTCCAGCCTCTCTTAGGAAATTGGGAGATCTGTCCACCTTGGGGCCACAGTCACTAGGGCAGTGACTGACATGCGTGGAGAGGCCAGAGCTCCCCTGGGTAAGGGCAGGTCGGCACGCGCCACCCGACTCTCACCCTCACCCTCACTTACATTTCTGCCTGGACACTGCAGGCACTGACTTTGAGACACCTGCCCCACCTCCTCATTTTGCCTGTAAGGGTCCTGTTTGCCAGGGGCACTCACCCAAGGTCATGGATACTGGAACTCGAGTCCTGACTTGCAGGCTGGCCAATGTCTTTTGTCAGTAACCAGGACCCCCTGCCTGATGGATAAGCTAAAACCACACGAGCTGTGGAGAAGATCCAGTTTCCCTACCCTGGAGTCATCCCCCTCTGATCAGGAAGCTTAACCCTGTTTCCATCATGGGTCTGACAAGAGTTTGAGCAGAGTCCTGGGATATTTCCAGGGCCAATAACTGGACCCTCAGCCATTTGCCCTCCACTGAATTGTTTAAACTCTGCCCTGGAGCTGACGGCGTTTGCTCGGGACGAGGGTCCAGCTCAGCAGTCAAAGTTAGCAGGTTTGCCTTCTTTCTGTGGCTGCCCCCAGTGCGTCAGTCGTGCGACTGAGGTGTGACGGAGAAGGGAGCAGCTGAGGCTGCAGGGAATGTGTCTGGCTTTCAGGCTTCAGGGACAGGAGAGTACGCCCCATCCGCCGGCCAGCAGGGTCCCCATGCTGAGCTCAGGAGGAGGGACAGCCCTGGCTGCGCCACTCAGCTCGCCCTTCAGGAGAACTTGCACAAGGAGTGATGTGCCTTCAGGGTCAGCCTGCAGGCCGAGGCCATGAGCTTCCCAGGCAGCAGCCAGCCAGTTGCTGAACGTGGCGGCGGTGCAGGGCTCACTGATCCTGGCCAGCACAGGACTCCTCTGCGACAGTCTCTGCACCAGAGCTCCCCTGGGTCTGACCAGGGCTTTCTCAGAGCTGCACAGCGGTCTGAGACCCTTGCTATCCAATCCTCCTTCCTCCCCTCTCTCTTCACAGCTGTCAGACCTTCATCACCACCTGAAGCCTCTCCCTGTTACCTCCTGCTTCCTCTCCCCTTTATCTTTCTGTCCTGGTGTCTGCTTCTCACAGGACCCAAACAGTGGGCCTGGGGTGGTCTAGCTAGACTTGGTGAGGAAAGATTCCCAGGCAGGGCTGAGAGGAGACAGCTGGTTAGGGGTGTGGGTAGCGGCTTCTCCCCCAAATCCATATGCCTCCCAAACCCCAGTGGCATGGCTGGGGTGTGGGCTGGGTTTGGAGAGGGATAGACGGGGGTTGACCAGAGCTCGATCCCTCTCTCACTCATGGAAGTGCCGACTTAGAACCCAGTCCAGCTGAGGAGGCCTGAGAAGGAGAAACTGAAATCCCACAGTGGACATTTGGCAAAAGAATCTGGTGTCCTCTCAGCAGGAGAAGAAGATAGCTCCCTTTCTTTGCTGGGGTCGGGCACGAAGAGCCTCTGTTGGTGGCTTTATGGGCAGAGAACAGGGCAGGTCACGGTTACCAGGCCTACCAGGAGACAGGGTGTGAGGGCCACATGTTACCCATCATGGTCTGGAGGCGTCACTGCTGAAGGTGGGAGAAGAGATGGTGTTTAGGTGACTGTGCCGAGATCTCTCCAGGAGCAGGGACCTGGTAGCCGAGCCCCCCATGCCACACAGCGGTCAGGGCGGCATGCTGTCCGCCGGCAGAGGGGAGGCTGCCTCGGGCTTTGTGAAGGGCCAGGCTCGTTCTGACTGAAGCCCAGTGGGCAGCACTACACTGTAGCTAAGGCATAACGCCCTCCAAGGTGCTCGTGCAGTTTTAAGGACAAAGACACTGCAACCAAGACTGAACAAGGAAGCCACCTCCCAGGGTGTAGCTGGAGGAGATAGCACTTGAGGGGAAGCTAAGCAAAGAGAAGAAGTCAGTTTAGCTCTTTAACTAGAGAACAGAAAAAACAAGAATAAAACCGAAACCTGGATAAGGCAGGGCAGAGCGGGGCGGGGATGCTACATAGGGGCAGGAGGGAACCTTTTAGGGTAATGGAAATGTTCCATAATTTGATTGTGGAGATGTTTACATGTCTGTTTATAAAACTCATCAAACTATCCACTTAAAAAAGGGTGTTTTTTTTATTGTATGTAAATTGTACCTCAATAAGCATGACTTTAAAAAGATTCTCCCCATCACTCCCTCATCACCTCAGGTAGCCGAGCTGGCCGAGTTTCTGTTTGTCCCACAGCATCGTACCAATTTTTGTAACATCCCCTGTGCCATGGTGCCCGGCAGCTTGGCCGTCCCTGAGAACTGGGTCGGGAAGCAGAGAGGCCCTGCAGTGCCACCTCCGCCCCTGCCCCTCAGACTAGGGGTCTGCTCAGACTCCGGAGCTAGCTTTAAAATTTTATCTGCAGTTTAATTTTCCATGATTTTCTATGAAAGGGAAATACAGCAAGTTTGACTAGGTAGGCAATTTGAAGTAAAATACAGGCATTTGGGAATCATTTTTGACTTTCTAATGGGAACGCAGGTCCGTTGAACAGAGAGCAAGGAAGGACACAAGGCACCTTGAAGACCCAAGACCTTTTAAAATAGATGTGACCCTAGAGAGAGCAGGCTGTGCCATGTTTTGCATTGCAAGAAATCTTCTGACCTGGGGGATGAGAAGAGACGTAGGTACATCTGATGCCAGATCTTTAAAAAAAAAAGTTTCTCTCTTTAAAAGCTTACAAATCCCATTTAAAAAATATGATCTTTACTAACATATTCACCAAATTATGCATATACATATATATCACTAAACTAAAAACTATATATCTAAATATAGTGAATATCCCTATTACCCTGCCCTGCCCTGTCTCATTTCACCACCCTCCCCAGAGGTGACCATGATGTCCTTCCAGAGGTTTCTGTGCACCTGCATACACATGGACGTACAAATAGAGACCCAGAGCTTGGTTTTATTTATGTAGTAGTGACCATTCTGCAGGCATGGCCCACGTTTTGCTTCATCCACTTCACAACACATCCCGTGGAACCTTCCTCTTGGTACCGCTCTTCCGCATTCTTTTCAATGGTGGACATTATTCCGTAGGTTTCGCTACCCCACGGTTCCATCCCCTCATCAGCCCTTCCGTGTGATGGTCATGCAGACTGAGCCCACTTCCTTCCGCCCTGACTGCTCTGAAGGACCCTGCTGCCCCCCAGCGCTGGCTCACCTCTCAATTCCTTCTGCCAGCCTCCCATCAAGCCCCTGGAAAGACAGACAGCTCTTCTACTCGTTCCAACCACCCACTGGGTAAAAAATGGCAGAGGGAACACCAGTCCCCTGGGGTGGCTAGTCCAGGGCAAAGGGGACTGAGGAGAGTGGGTGTGAGGCAACAGGGAGAAGACCCGGGTGCCCGTGGTGGAGACAGGGGAGGCCCGGCTTGAAAAGCTAGGCCAGTCTGTGTGGAGGGGGAAGGTGGGGCTGGGCGTGTTCTGTTCGGTCCCAGAGGGAAAATCAGAGTGGGAATCCGCTGCTGGCCTCTTGATCACGTGTCTGACACACTGGTGAGTTCTCTGTGGCCAGGCACGGTGTCAGGCGCTATTTCCTGAGATAGCTTTGTCCCTGGTTAAGACTAAGAGCTAAGTCCCTGCTGTGTCCCTGTTAGCATGTGTCCTAGTTCTTGTTTATCTCCAGCAATAGTAATAGTAGTCGCTGTCGTTTATGAAGCCCTCACCAGGTTTCAGGCAACGTATGCAATGCTTTCCGTACATTATCTTACTCAGTCTTCTCAACTCCACGAGGTGAGTACTGCAATCTTGCGTGTTTTAGAGGGAAGAGAAAGTAAGGCTTAAACCCAGGCCTTTCTCACTTCATCCTCATGAAGCACTAGATGAGGTGGGCAGTGTTCATTCCTGTTTTGCGTATATTCAGTGTTCTGTTGGTTCCTCCTCTGGACTGGGGCCACAGCGAGGTTCTGAACCCACACCGGGGTCCCCTCAGTGAGGGGCAGTAAGATGTGCCACAGCGATGCCAGACCCTTGAAGCTCTGCCATCCACCCAGCATGACAGGATCACTGGGCATAGGGTGACAAGGACATCAGGTTTGCCCTGTGCCCTCCCTTCAGTGGGCTGTTTAAGGTATTATCCTAGAGTCTAGAGGCACGACAACACTTGCAAGCCAGGGTTTCTCAGAGGTGGCCACCTGACACGGACCACCTGCATCTGAGGGCCCTACAGAGCTTACCAAACACGCAGGTTCCTGAGCCCCGACCCATTGGATTAGAATCCAGGCAGGAGACACCTGAGATATGCATTTTAAACAAGCACCTTCCCAAACCCCCAACCCTATTCGAGAACCTTGCAAACTGCCGGCTCACAGGCTGAAGTCTGCACTCACAGTATACTGGCTAAAACAGTTTTCTTGACATTTTTACATTAACGGTCAATATTTAAAAATCAGGAGTATCACAGGAAAAACGAACAGACCTCTGCTTCTTGGAAAGATCCAGCAGTGCCAAGCCCACTTTCCCTCACCACACTACCTGGAGGGGACAGGACAGGGCTTGGGGCCCCCAGTGCCCCCAGGCCCTGCTTCTTTCCTCTGGCTTCCATGGACATTTTGAGTTTGTGACCCCTGGGCAAAGGAGATGGCAATACTTGTGTCTGTCAGTGCCAACACCAGGTACCAGAGCTTAACAAGCAAGGCCAGTTCTGGTGCAGCTTCCTCCCTGTATGTAGGCCCACCTTCGCCCTGCTTTGCAGAACTTTTGTAGACGGCGTCGGTTCACCCCTCAGCCCTCTGCTCTCTGTCCTTTGGCAGCTGCTGCCAGATGTGTTTTCGGAAATGATCCAAACATGAAATGTGCCCCCTGCTCCAGGTTGAGTACTGTACCTGGTGTAGAAATCAGTGTTTCTAAAAGCATAGTTCACAGACCACCTGTGTGGACCCTCCAGGGAAGGCTTACAAAATGCGGAGGCCTGGCCACCACCCTAGACCTGGGGAATCAGAATCTCTGGGGTGGGACCTGAGAATCTGCATTTTAAATGTGGTGCCCCAGGTGATTTTGGTGCACCTTAAGGCTTTAAGACCTGTAGTCATCTAGAGGGTGGAGAGTGATTGTAGGTTTAACTGGGCCCTGGGTCAGATCGGCCTCTTGGGTCTTTGGCCTCCTTGAAGGAAGACAGTCCTTTCCTCAGCACAAACACAGCCTGCACCCCACCCCCAGGGCAGCAGGCCCCCAGGGCTCGGCCCTCTATCAGATTCCATCTCCTGTCACTTTCAGAACCAGTTCATTATTCCTTTATTATTCTTGTTCTCCTGCTTATCATTATTAATAATCATCCTAGACAGGCCGGGGTGCTGACAGCTCCCCCCTTGTCCATTCTTTCTGTCTGTTTTAATCCTGCCTGCTTATCTGGCATTAACCTGATCTTTTCCCCCATTTAATTAAGCCACATTGGTCAGCCCACTACTGCCCACGTGGAGACGGGCGTGAGCGGTTCTCCTGATAGGCAGAGGAGTGATGGGCTCTGTGGCCTGAACATTCCACCTCCCCAGAGGGGCCTGAGGGCAGGGACATGAGTCCCAGGCAGGGCCACATCGGGTCTGGAGGGTTGGGGAGGCAGGGCTGGTTGATGACCAGTACCCATCGAAAAGCAATGCTTCTCAAACCTGAGCCTCAGAATCACGGGGAGGGCCTGTTGAAACGCAGATCCCTGGGCCCCATCAGGAATTCTGATTCGGAGGCAGCCATGAATGTGGAATCCTAGTAAGCTCCCAGCTGGTGCTGATGCTGCTGGTGTGAGGACCACGCCTGGAGTAGCCCCACATCCGCAGGCTGACCTCAGCTTAGTGACGCACACTGGCCAGGCCCAAGTGTGCCTCGATGGGAATGGATTGAAGAGGAAGAGACTTGAGCAGGGGGGATGTATTTCAATTCCCCGATGTTGGTGAGGGCCTGAGCCAAGGGAAGCTCGGACTGAAAGGGAAGGGATGGATATGGATTCAGTACCTGCTCTAGAGAGGCAAGCGGGTCTCAGTGACAGTAGGAGCAGTGAAGGAGAGAAAGTGAAGACACCTCCGTGGTTTTGAGTAACTGACAGCACAGTGGTGCTTGATAGAAATAAGTACAAAGGAAACGCATGGGGGCGGAGTAGGGATACGCTGAGGTCAAGACAAGCTACCGAGCTTGCAGGGCGTAGTGAAAAATGAAAATGCAAGGCCCACTGTTCAAAAATGATTAAGAATCTCAAGATGGGGAGAACCGCGCATTAGCCCAAGCGTGGGGCCTTTCTAAAGTGCAGGGCTCTGAGCAACTACACGACCACATGCCACAAAGCCGGCCCTGGCCAGATTCCCATAGTAGCTCCATAGCCAGACAGAACGACCATCACCTTGGCGGCCTGCCGGTCACTCTACAGGTCTCTTAGGTGACTGGAACGTCCACTTCTGACGCCACTGAGACTAAATGAGAGGTCATAGGGCCTGAGTCACAATTAGAGTCTTATGAGGGAAAAGGCCCAACTAGGAAAACACAATGGGTTAATACCTCAGAGAAGTTGCGGTAAGACACAGGGGAGGGTACCATGGCCAGTATTTATACGAAGTCACCACGTTCAGGACAACCGGACAATGTCTGTGGATGGACCTTTAGTTTTTTAAGGCACCACTGATGGTGCATCTACCCTTTCCAGGCATTGCACAAAGTCCTTTAATGTATTACTTTAGTATCCTTGCAACTACCCCATAAAATGTGTATTATTGTCCCTCTTTTGCAGATGAGGAAACGGGTGGAGAGAGGCACAGTCACTTGCTAGTGAGGGAGAGAGCCAGCTCCTGAAGCCTGAGTGTGCGTCTGGGGCTAGGGGTTGCACAGTGCAAACAACCAGGGAACTGGGGGACTGATGTGGCAGGGGGGGCCGGGCGCCAGGGGACAGAGCCGTGCACGTGCCTGGGTGTCACAGGGAAACGCATAGACACCCAAGTGCCCGCCAAAGATGGAAGAATATAGAGCAATTAAAATGTTTTGCCTGGGAGCTGTTTGGAGCCTTTTTGGGTTTTTTTTGAAGCGAGAGTTTTCTGACTTCAAGGTGTTAACAGACTCTCTAAATGGTTTTGTTTTTTAATTGCAGAAAATGACTGTGGAGCCATTAGATTTTTGCCTCTCTGCAGTTGTTTCTGAGCCCTTTCAGTCCTCCTCCTTCTATTTATTCTGTTTAATTCAGTCAGGTAGCTCCGGGGCAATGGAGATCAATACTCCTCTTTGATAGGAAAGAGTCAGGTTTGAAACCTAGAGATAAAACTGACACATTTTGTATAAATTTAATTAAAAATGCACCTTTAGTGGCTTGTTGCAGGCACAAAGCCGAGAGTCTATCTCTCCATCTCCCTCTCTCTCCTCCCCCCACCTCTCTCTTCCTCTGCCTCTCTCTCCATCTCTCTTTCCTTTCTTGTTCCTGACAGGGAGATCTCTAACTCTGCCTTGCCACAGCCTCGTTTCATGAGTTTGGACTTGAAACTTCTGCGCTGAGGGACACTGAGGGAAGGGGATGAAATTCTAAGCAGATCAGCCCGCCTCTTTTCCCCAGAGTAGGCTGGGGAGAGGGATGCTGCAAGGAGAGGACTTCGGAGCAGAAGCCCAGGCTGGGATGGGTTTGCTTTTCTTTTTAAAACCCTTTTTCTTTTGGTCCCATGGCCTGCAGGCTCAGAGGATCCTCTGGTCCAGAACCTGCAGCCCCTACTCCTGTCTCTGTGTCTCTGTCTCTTGATGGTTTTGACCTGCCTGCCATTGCAGCTGCTGGTGCCTCCTGGGGTCCTGGTGGGGTCGCGAGACGGCGGGGAAGGTACAGAAGGCCCCAGCCCCTCTCCAGTAACCCCAGGGCCGCGGCACACATTTTTCTTGTGTTTTACAATCCATCCCTTCACCTCCTTCCCGCCGGCTCTCCCCCTATCGCTCTCTCAATCCCATTTGGCTTTCCTCATTTTTCACTTGAGTGGGTTTCCTATCCCCGACTCAACTCTGGCCTCACTCTGCTCAACACCAATAAAACACACTCAACACAGGTGGAACAAGGTGCCCGGGCCCCTGTGACAAATAGCTCGCCAGCCCTCTAAGCGCAGCTGTAAATCGCCCCTTCCGTGGCCGGGCGGGCCTGGTCCCGGCAGCCTGGCAGTGGGGATGGGGCAGCCAGGGGACCAGCATTTGGCCAGCACCCCCAGGCCTTCCTGGGGTCATGGGCGTCCAGGAGGGAGCAGGGGTGGCGAGTGGGAGGGAAGGGACCCCTGAAATGTTTACCCCTGTGGCTTTGGCTGGGGCAGCTTGGCCTTCCACCTGTATTGAGCCAGAACTCCAGCAGCTGGCACTCGCTGCACGCTTACGTGTGCCAGGCACCATGCTAAGGCTTGCCATCAAATTGTCTAAAATCCTCACAAAAACCCTACAAGGTGTAGTTACCAAGACCGTCCCTGTTTCACAGATGAAAACCCTGATGGAGGCCTAGCAAGGTCACAGAACTCGCCCAAGGTCATCTGGCTAGTAAATAGCAAGCCAGGATGAGGGCAGACTTCCTGGACTCTAGAATCAGGGCTTCTCACCACCACGTCCATCCCGTGTGCATGGCATCGGGCTGGGCACGTTGGGGAGCAAGATGTAATCTCCATCCTCCAGGGACTTTATGGTTTCTTGCTGAGGGGACTGGGGGTCCTGGAGGAAGATCATGGATTCACAACGGGTTTCCTTCTCTGCTTCGTGAGGATCCTCCTGCCGGCTCCACAACCTGTGGACAGGGAAGGTGTGTTGCTGCTTCTCCCCAGAACGAGTGATCAGAGGTGGGGAAGCCCGTGCTTCTGCTCTTGTCCATCCTGGAGCAGTGAGGGTGCCGCCAGCATGGAGAAGCAGAAGGGGGCCTTAGCACTGGGGGAAGCTGAGGAGGGCTGCGCTAGCATGTCCTGCTGCCAGGGGAGCCTCTGGCGCTTGTGGATCTCTAACCTCGTCCCCTGGGCATAAGGTAGTGCGGTGATGCGACGTGTTCCAGCCGGTCTTGTCTTTTGCTTTGGGTGCCCTTAATCGCTGCAATTGCAAATTCGGACAGGAGAGGCAGGCATCCCGAGTTTGAGCCACTGGGCCTTCCTCTCTGCATCCTTCCTTGCTGGCGATCACAAACACCGGCGCTTTGTGTCTAAAATGGCCGAGATAATTGAAACGGAATCTGGAATCAGGGCCCTGCAGGCAGCACTTGTTGAGAGAAGAAATAAAGATCGTTTGGGTCACATCTTTTGTAATTTGCGTTTAATAATTGTACCAGGAGCTGCTCAGGGAGGAGAGGCGGCACGTGAGGCAGCTCCCAGCCCACCAGCCACCCTCCCTCTCCCTGGCCCTGCTCGGGGGGAGGGGCAGGCAGGGAAGGGAGAGCTCGGGAAGGAAGCACACACACAAGTTGGAGAAAGTTCTCTCCGTGCGGCGGCGGCAGGAGAGAGGACACGGCTTGGGGCGGGCCTGAGAGGCTGAGATGAAGGTCGAGTCAACATGCTGGGTGCCCTCACCTCCTGCACACCCTCCACTCACCCCCCCATCCCCCTTTGAGGGGAGGCTGACTATCAGTGAGGTCACCGGGGCCCAGGAGACTGCTGGAGTGATTTTGAACAGGCTGCAGTGGGACTCTGTTCGGCTCAAAAGCTTGGGACTCTGCCACTACTCAGTTTTGCTAGCCACACGTGGAGCTGGGGCAGAAGGTGCTGCCCGTTGGAGGGCAGATGCAGCCTCTAGGCTGTGGGGCTGTGGGCAATCTAGAGTGTCCTCCAGGAGCTCCTCAAGGAATGCCGCTGTTACACTGAAACAACCCCCCCTCTCCTACCAACCTCATGTGCTATCCGTACATAGAGTCACCCCTCCACCTCCAAAAACATGTCCCCCCTTCCCTGTGAGGCTGCCCTTTCCTGTCTGCAAGAACCTGTGGGCTCAGGATCTCGAGGGCTCCCCCAGTGCCCACATCATCATGGGGTAGGGGAGGCTGTGAGGAGCTCAGGCTTGGAGGTGGAGAGATGGTGCTGTGAGCTGAACTGTGTCCTCCGAAAATTCACATGTTGGAGTCCTAACCCCCAGTACCTCAGACTGTGACTGTCGTTGGAGATAGGGCCTTTGAAGAGGTGTTAAGGTAAAAGGAGGTCATATGGGTGGACCCTAATCCAGTATGACTGGTGTCCTTATAAGAAATGGGAGAGACACCAGGGATGCTTGCACACAGAGGAAAGGCCATGTGAGGACACAAGAGTAGCCATCTGCAAGCCAGGGAGGGAGGCCTTAGGAGAAACCAGCCCTGCCCACACCTTGATCTTGGACTTTCAGCCTCCAAAACTGTGAGAAAGTAAACTTCTGCTACTTAAGCCAGACAGTCAGTGGTACTTTGGTATGCCAGCCCTAGCAAACTAACACAGATGGTGAGTGGCAGGGGGACCTTGCCTGTGATGCTCCTTGCCCTGGGTCCCCTCCCTCCCTGGCCCAGACATGCATAATGTGTGCTTGAAAGTACCAAAGACAGGAACTCTAGCTGCTTCCCTTTCCCGAAGGGGCCAGAATCTAGATGACACGTGGCTCAAGGAAGAGAATGTGCATGCCAGCCTTTGCCCAGGGTTCTTCCTCCGAGACTCAGTGCTGCCCACCACCAGGCCCTGGGGATGGGATGCTCATAGCTCTATGAGGCCCAACTTCCTTCCATGCCTTCCTTCTGCTCTTAAGCCGCTTCCCTTTTTGCCATTGGCCACAAAAAGTATCCCACGTTGGTGACACAAGGGCCTTTGCAGAAGCCAGAGTCCTTGTACATCTGGAACTACCCAGTCAGTAAGATTCCTGAACAAAGAGCTGTAAAAAAGGAGGCGTAAATGAAGAGCTTTCCAAGGTCTGAATGTCTGGTGCAAGCAGTGGTGAATTCCTCCCAAGGGCTCCGACACGCTAGACACACCCCTCTCAGGGAAGGCCTGTGGCCCTAGGGGCCCAGGGTGGCCGGAGGAGCACACTCTGATCCTGGATTCTCCACAGTGCATGGCTTGGACCTTCAGACGAGCAGGCGCTGGGGAGCAGAGGTGACCCAGGGCTGGGAGATGGAGGAGAGATGGCAGCAAAGGATGGAAAGGGACAAACAGTGTCCAGGACTTTTCAGCTTGCAAGGGCCTTGTGGGGAAGAATCATGGCCCTGCTGACGTTCCAGAGGACTGTGCCTGCTGCCAAGACCTGACTATGTGCTCCTGAATCTTCCCATTTTAGTGCATGCTGGTGGGGGCGGTGGGTAGATGGTGGTATCTCCATTGCACCTGGGAGATAACAGGTTCAGAGAGGTTAGGGACTTGCTTGTGACTGTGCAGCTAAAAATGGCAGGCCTGGAATTCAAATCCAGGACTTCTGGTCTCCCGATCCAGGCTTTTCCTTCTAGAGCAGGAGCTGGCAAACTGCCACCTGCCACCCATTTTCACGTGGCCTATGAGTTGAGAAAGGTTTTTACATTTATAAATGGTTGGGGAAAAAGATGAAAAGAAAAAACAATAATGACAAGTGAAAATGATATGAAATTCAACTTTCAGTATCTAATATTCACAGATATCTATAGATATTCTAATATTTATAGTTTTATTGGAAGACAGCCACACCCATCCATGTACATACCATCCGCTGCTTTCACGCTGCGCTGGCAAAGTTTGTTGGTTGTGACACAGACTGTATGGTCTTCAACGCCTCAGATATTTACTTTCTGGGCCCTTACAGAAGTGCTTGCCAGCTTCTGCTTTAGAGTCATATAACTTGGGAGATGGAAGAGGTTTTAGAAACTATAGTAAACAAAACCTTGCCTCTCTCTTACTCTGTTCACCCATTTTCCAAATAAGCAGCATGACGCCTGTCTCATCTGAACAGCTGCTTTCCAAGGCTGCCCTCGGGTCCAGGTCCCCCTGCTCTCAGGAAGCTGGGCTCACGGCTGTCTACACTGGGGCTGGAAAGTAGGACTCTTTGCTCCGTGGTTGTGCCTGATGCTTTCCTGGGGCTCCTTTGGCACCAAGTTAGCTGCATCCCCAGGCTCGGGAGCTTGCAGCCTGGGGGAGGCAACAACTTCAGGGCCCAGAGGTGACCGTCACCTGGCCAACAGGGAGGGGCACACGTGGTGAAACTTGGGGTACACTTGGGGGCAGTAATGCTGTGGTTCATGCAGGTTCAAGTCCTGGCTCTACAACTGTGACCTTGGGCGAATTACTTCAACATTCTGTGCCTCAGTTTCCTCACTTGGAAAATGGGGGAAATAATAGCATTTACCCCATGGGGCTGTGTGAGGATTAACTGAGTCAGTGCATATCAAGTGCTTGGGATGGCGCCTGGCCCGTAGTGTGTGTTGTGTTGAGTGATGATGATGGTGGTGATGATGGTGATGGTGATGATGGTGATGGTGATGGTGATGATGATGGTGATGGTGGTGATCATCAGCCCTGTTCTAGCCAGCTCATTATTCCAGCCCTACTAGGTTTAAGCAGAGATTTTTACTGGGTCTCCTCCTGCAGGGACCTCCTTCCCCATGGCCTTCACAAGACCATCGGCTGCAAAGAGAAACAGACCGCAGGTCTTAGCTTGAGATTTTCTGCCGAATTTCCCATGGAGTCTGTGTCTGGGCTCAGGGAGATGGGGAACCCAGAGGCTCAAGGCCATAGACTGAGCTCTCCGTGTGAGGACTGAGGTGCTATGAAACATATGGGCAAGATGGCAGGGAAGGCGAGTGAATTGTCAACATGCTTGAACCCCATAAATGTAACATGGAACCCAAAGAGGAAGTTGCAAAAGTAGATGAACCATGCAGTAGCCGTTTATATAGAGATTTAAAACATGCAGAAACAAGTGTGCCTTTTTGGTTAGGGATACATTCATATATGATACAAGTCTAAGGAAAGGTACAGGGATGATACACACTGCATTCAGGATAGCGGTTCCCCTGCGGGGAGGAGAGGCCACATGGAGAGTGGTGCTCGAGGGCCTTCACTTAAATTTGAAAAAAAAAAAAGTGATATTTTAAGCTGGAGGGTGAGTATGTATGAGAGTCCCTCATATTATTCTTGATACATTTTGGTAGGTCTTAAGTATTTTATGATACATATATTTTTAATGTAGGCAAGGCTAATTTTGCAAAACCCAGTAGAATTTTGGAGGCCATAAAATTTACCAAGAAGCCCCATGGTTGGATCAGTAGGGACGAACGCATCGGGTGGACAGTGTGCCCTCGTGGTGTGCGGGCATGCCCCTGACACTCTGTTCCCCTCGTCCATGTCCACCGCTCCCCTCGCCCACACACATCGCCGGCCCCTCTCCCAGCCTCTTCGCCTGTGCCTAGCAGCCCTTCCCCATCTGCTGGCTGTGTCGTTCCTTGCCCAGCCATGTGTCCTCTCCGGGCTGGAGAGCCGGCAGAGGCTCTGGCCCCCTCCCCGCTGAGGCAGAGGGGCTTTGGAACATGTGTTTCGGGGTGGCAGACACCAGCTGGCTGGGGAGACATTTGCATATTCAACTGAGCCCCCCAGAGCCAAGCCAGGATTGTGAGGAGGAGGCTATGGCAGGACAGAGGGAGAGGGAAGGCTCTGGTCAGCTAGGGGTCAGGCGGAACAGATTTTGGATCGGAGAGACAGATGGTTAAAGTAGAAAAGGAGGGAGCAAATCCCGACTCATACATGAAGAAAGGCATTCGAGAGCCCTGAAATATATCTTCACAGGGCTTTGTGGGTTTTGAAGCATTTTCATCTCTTTCATTTGATTCCTCATTGCAGTCCTGCAAAGTAGGTATTAATATCATCCCCATTTTACAGATGAGGAAACTGAGGCTCAGAAAAATTAGACCCCTGATTCAAGATCACAGGGCTAGTGCGTGGGAGAGTCTCTGGACTCCTGGTATAGTGCTCTTTTCACTACGTCTCAGAGCTAACTGAATCTGCCATCTCCACTTGCTCACCTTACATTCTTCTCTCAACCCTCTCCAGAGGGGTTTCTGACCCCTCCACCCCATTAAGACTGTTCTTCTCTAGGTCAGCATTGACCCCTCTTGATGCCAACTCATGGTCACTTCTCTGTCCTTTCTGCAGCACTCGACAGAGGTACCACTGACTTCATCCTTCTTTCTGGGACAGCCTCCTCCTTGGTTGCCATGACAGTATAAGCTCCCATTTCCCTCCCACCTCCTTGGCTGCTCTTTCTCTGTTCTTTTGCAAGCTCTGTTCCACCTTCAAATGTTGGCATGCTCCTAGCTTGGACCTCGGCCCTCTTCTCTTTCTTTTCTCTCTCTATGCATGAACCTGAGCCACCTAGTCCGGCCCTGGTACTTCATATATCATCTGTGTTTAAGATTCTCACATCTATTTCTGCAGCGTTGCCCTTGCCTCAGGCTGCCTTACATGGTGGTCAAGAGCACAGACTCTGAAGTCAGACCACCTGGATTTGGATCTCAACTTTGCCACTTATTAGCTATGAGACCTTGGGCAACCTTTCTGTGTCTCAGTCTTGCCATCTGTGAAAGGGGAATGATAAAGCCCTTACCCCATAGGGCAGTTGTGAGAATTAAATGAAACGTAAATGGCTTAGAACATTGCCTGGCACATAGTAGGTGCTCAGTAAAGGCAAGATATTGTTACTTGCCATCTGTTCCTCCAATATGCCAAGCATCTTCCTACTCCAGGGCCTTTACACTAGCCCATCCCTCTATCAGAATGTTCTTCCTTGATTTTCCTAAGGCTGACTCCTTTTAATTCAGATTCCCCAACCGTCCAGGCTGAAGTAGTCCCCTAGTCAGTGACTGTCACCTAAACCATTTAAAATTTTTGTATGTGTTATACAAAATTTTTTGTATGTGTTAGTTTCCGGTGTATAGCTTCAGATTCTTTTCCATTATAGGTTATTATAAGATATTTAATATAGTTCCCTGTGCTATACAGTAGGTCCTTGTTTATCTGTTTTATATATAGTAGTGTGTATCTGTTAATCCCAAACTCCTAATTTATCTCCCCTCTTTCCCCTTTGGTAACCATTAGTTTGTCTTCTATGTCTATGAGTCTATTTCTGTTTTGTAAATAAGTTCATTTGTATCATATTTTTTTTAGATTCTACATATAAGTGATGTCATGTGATATTTGTCTTTCTCTCTTACTTCACTTAGTATGATAATCTCTAGGTCCATCCATGTTGCTGCAAATGGTATTATTTCTTTCCTTTTCTGGCTGAGTAATATTTCATCATATATATATATAATATATATATATACACATCACATCTTCTTTATCCATTCATCTCTTGGTGGGCATTTAGTTTGTCTCCATGTCTTGGCTATCGTAAATACCACTGCTATGAACATTGGGGTCCATGTATCTTTTCGAATTGGTATTCAAGTCTTTTCTGGATATATACTCAGGAGTGGGATTGCTGGATCATATGGTATCTCTATTTTTAGTTTTTTAAGGAACCTCCATACTGTTCTCCATAGTGGCTGCACCAATTTACATTCCCACCAACAGTGTAGGAGCGTTCCCTTTTCTCCACACCCTCTCCAGCATTTATCATTTGTAGACTTTTTTATTCTGTATTTTTTTAATTGAAGTATAGTTGATTTACAACGTTGTGCTAATTTCTGCTGTACAGCAAAGTGACTCAGTTATATACATTCTTTTCTTATATTCTTTTCCATTATGGTTTATCCCAGGAAAGTGAATATAGTTCTTTGTGCTATACAGTAGGACCTTGTTGTTTATCCATTCTCTAGTAATAGTTTACATCTACTAACCCCAAACTCCCAGTCCATCCTTCTCCCTCCCCCGCTCCTCCTTGGCAACCACAAGTATGGTCTCTATGTCTGTGAGTCTGTTTCTGTTTTATAGATAAGTTCATTTGTGCCATATTTTAGATTCCACATATAAGTGATTCATATGGTATTTGTCCTTCTCTTTCTGACTTACTTAGTATAATAATCTCTAGTTGCATCCATGTTGCTGCAAATAGCATTATTTCATTCTTTTTTATGACTGAGTATTCCATTGTATATATGTACCACATCTTCTTTATCCATTCATCTGTCAGTGGACACTTAGGTTGTTTCCACGTCTTGGCTATTATAAATAGTGCTGCTAGGAACATAGGGGTGCATGTAACTTTTTGAATTATAGTTTTGTCTGGGTATATGCCCAGGAGTGGGATTGCTGGATCATATAGCAACTCTAGTTTTAGTTTTTTGAGGAACCTCCATACTGTTTTCCACAGTGGCTGCACCAACTTATATTCCCACCAAGAGTGTAGGAGGGTTCCCTTTTCTCCACACCCTCTCCAGCATTTGTTATTTGTAGACTTTTTGATGATGGCCATTCTGACCTGTGTGAGGTGATACCTCATTATAGTTTTGATTTGCATTTCTCTAATAATTAGCGATGTGGAGCATCTTTTTTTTTTTTTTTTACATCTTTATTGGAGTTGGAGCATCTTTTCATGTGTCTGTTGGCCATCTGTATGTCTTCTTTGAAGAAATGTCTATTTAGGTCTTCCCTGCAGAAGACCCTTTAATAGGTGTTTTCAAAGGTATCATAATCATGCTCCATGGACTTTAGGAAGAAAGCTAGACTTGATAGTTCAAAGTTCAGTGGAGGCAGATGACAGCTTAGCATAAAGAGGAACTTTCTGTGACTAATGGATGGATACTCCAAATTGGAATGGGATATGGTGATGGAGGCATCGAGTCCCCACCATTGGAGTCATCCCTCCTGAAGCTGTTGTAGAGAAGACTCAGACATCGGGACGTTTGAGGGTCTATCTTTAAAGTTCTTAGGTTGAGCAGATGGAAATGAACATGAGGCCCCACCAGAGGGGAGCATCAAAGCCCATCCCACACCCCTCCCCCAACCCTGAGGTGAGGGTTTCTGCAAGTTCCTATGTAAGAATAAAAGGAGGAGGCTTGGTGGGCCTCGGAAGGCCCATGGCTTGTGCTGGACAAGCCAACTCCTGCACACGCGTGGACCCTGCACACACGTAGACCCTGCACACGTATGGACCCTGCACATACGTGGGCCCCGCACACGTGTACTGAGCTGACCCTCCTCCCCATACCATGCAGCCCCAAATGGGTCCCCTGAGGGCTGACCCGACCATGCCCCAGAGCTCACCAGTTTCCTGAGAAGTGTGGGTCTCCTGGTGAGGTCCAGGCAGAGGAGGCATGAGACACACTCTCTAGCCCCGTATGTGCCTCTGTGTCTTCATTTCTAAAATGGAGAGACAAATACCTACGTTAGAGTCTTGATGTGAGACTCATGGAGATCTCGGAAAGCCTAGAACGGGAAACTGAGGCCGGGGGACTTTCAGCCCTCCAGGTCTCCCAGCCCTGGACACTGCTCAGGGCTCCTGAACCCAGCTGAGCACCCCGGCCAGAGCGCCAGGCTGTTTCCCACCCCTCAGAGAACAGCCCATGCTCCGGGTCCACAGGTTGCCGTGTGGCTCCTCGGTTCCCACGTGGCCTTGCTCCACCTTTGCCCACTTGGGGTTCTGAAGCAGGGCCTGATGGCAGCCGGCTGGGCGGCCGAGCTCTCTTCCAGGCATCCATCACTAGAGGTCACTCTTCATCTGTGTGTATAGACCGGAGGGCAGAAATGAGGCTGCTGAGTGAGTGCTGGGACCCCAGGCATCTCCTGGGAGGGTTCATCCAGGCCTACCTGGCCAGGAGTGAGAGTACCAGCCCTTCCCAACGTCCGGGCCTGAGAGGGCGTGAGCTGTTCCCCTCCTGCGAGCCAGGCCAGCCGAGTGCCTGAGCTTAGGTGTGCTGGGAGGGCCTGTGTGATCCCAGGGCAGCCTAGCCGGCCTGAGGTTCTGCTTACCACTTCTGGTTCCCCCTGTGTCAGCTGCATGCGGGGAAACGAGTCTGAGGGGAGAAATCACACAGCAGGAAGCCCGGATTTCCACCTACTAGTCCCTAAGCCTTACTCATTGTGACCTGTATTGGAGCTCACTTTTCTCCCAGGGGTGGCCTCGCTGAGCACTTTCTCTTCTCCAGAAACACTGGCCGCCCCTGTGCCTGCTAAGCCCTTTCCTGCCACAGGGCCTTTGCACTTCCCTCATTCTGAATGCACTGCCCCAGATCTTCATATGCACTTTAGTCTGAGATCAAATGCCACCTCCTCAGAGAGAGATCCTCTGACCTCCTAGTCTAAATTAGCTGCCTCCCAGCTTCACCCGGTTACTCTTTATCTCACCATCCTGATTATCTGCTCCGTGGCACGTACTACAACTCCCTAGTGAGCTGGTTATTGTCTATCTCCCCCACATACCCCCGACCATTGCACCTGCTCCATAAATATTTGTTGGAGGAATGAACTGAAAGGTCCTAGAAAGCAGACTGTTATTATTGTCCTATTTTATAGATAAGGAAGTTAGTGAGAATAAGAGATTTATCACAACCACATAGATTGGAAATCATTGAGCCAGGAACTCCATCCCGGGACTTTGAACTTGAAAACTCTCTCTTCCCGCCCCCAACCCCCATCAGCCTCTGAAGTTTCAAGACCTGAGGCCAGATGCCTCATGAGTGTACCCTGGTGGAGGGTCAGCAGGCCTAAGCTCACGCCTCTCCACCCCACCCTTGACTATCTGGGCTAGGAGCAGGATGAAAAGTAGAGACAGAAAAGGGAAAATGAGGTCTTGGGTTGAAGGTCATGGTGTGGCTCAGTGACAGCACACGCCTCTCTCAGGAGACCTGGGGACCCCTGAGCCCCCATGTTGTATTTTTTTTTCAGGAGAAGAAAAAACATGTACGAGGGGCACAAACCGCTTTTAAGATGAAAAGTGCAGAAGTGACCACATTTCAGTGCTTGTGTTTACGCGAGTCGCTTCGCTGCACTGGCTGTGGTAAAGTGCCCCAGCTAGTTCATCCTAAAGCAGCCCCACTCGCCCCACACCTGGAGCAGCTGTCCAGCTCAGCACAGCCTGAGGATGGGCTTCAGGGCCTTTGAGGGCCCCTGCAGTTGTGTAAGCACATTGTCCTGTTTTCACTGGCCCCTTCTAGCCACGGTTTCACAGCTAGGCAGTAAAAGTAAAAGTTCAACTTAGACTAATTTTTTCATATCCTTAATTTCCCAAAGATTGGACATGTCTTCCCCACCCCCAGCCTTCTGCCCTAACATCCCACAGCAACCCTACTTAGTCTCATCAGATTCACCACTCATTTGCTTCACCTGTGTTCCCTACTACCCTTGAAATTGAATCCTGGCACGTGTTCTGCCTGCCAGGCTTGGAGAAGTGGGCCGAAATGCTAATGGAGGGACTGCTGGAGGTTGGGGGCTGATGGAGTGTCCCTTTTCCTGGTAGATGGAAGAGAGAGAAAGTTGGTTAGCTCTGGGGCTGCCAGTAGCATCATAGGGGTGGGAGAGCGGAGTTGGAACCACGTAGACCTAACGTGAGACTTCCAAGGGCACGGGACCCAGCCCGCTGCGGGGAGGCCCAACCCAAACCAATAAACATGAAGTTCATGGAACCAACCTGTCCTGGCTCTGCCTTGGCCTGAGCCTGATTGGAGGGGCCCTGGACTAGGAACCCGAACACCTGGGCACTAACTTCAGTCCTTCCCTTTAACTAACTGTAGCCTTGGGCTGTGCACTTAGCTGCTCTGAAAGCTAAGCGAAATAATATAATAAAACATAACATAACAAACGGTATGCATTTATAAATAATTCTGCTGCAGCAAGAATCATTAATGCAATAACGCATGTGATTAAGCACAGGAGATGATAAAGTGCTGTAGAAATGGATGGTGGGCCCAGGCCTTCACCTCGCAGTATCCATCTTCTGCTGTGCCTACTGCAGCCAGCGGGTCAGGTGTCACCAGGCAGGGGCTCGGCTTTTGGCCTTAGTGCTTTCCAGGCGTTCCAGCTGTTCACCCATATCCCACTCCTCTCTCTCTCCGGGCACATGGGACGATTCTCTTTCTCCACCCCCATGGGCAGGGTCCTATGATTAGTTCTGGCCAATGGGTTGTGGGCAGAAGTGCTACGACGTGTTGCTTTGAGACTGGAGCATTTGTCTGCTAATGTGAGACCCTCCAGCTCTGCTCGTCACTGGCATGGCAATCATAGAAATCTGGTCTAGATGGAATTCTGTCAGCTGGGTCTCTGAGTAACGTCAATGAACAGAGCCTCCGGCCAATCCGCTTCGGGCACGTAGATGCAAGAAATGAATTATCGCTGTGAGGCTTTGGGGGTTGTTCGTATGACCGTGCAGTGCAGCCTAACCTAACTGATATGAGGTTCCATCAGCAAAGTTTCTCAGCTTTGGGGTTCAGGTACCTACTGCCTCAGAATCAGATGGAACAGCTCTGTTAAAAATGCAGTTTCTCGGGCTCCACCTTAGACACACTGAGTCAGAATGCCCAGGAGTGAGGCCCCAGGATCTGCAGTTCTAACCACGGTGACTTCACCTTCAGAGGCAGCAAGTGTATAACCCAGGCCTTGGGAGCGGTAGAGGAGGCCTCTGCTCCCTCCACCCCTCACCTGCTTCCTCTGGATCTGAAGCAGGCCTCCCTGGTGGGTGCCTGAGAGGTCCCTGCCCTCAGCTTCCTGCCTCCTCTCTCCTCCCACCTGGCAATGCAGCAAATCCCCTGGGCCAGGCGCTGGGGGAAGGGCTCACAGAGTTGCCGCAAAGTGAGAGCGGTAGCAAGCCTTCGTGATGGATTGAAGGAGACGAGACCATTCCCGGCTGATGGCTGACGTGAGGAGGCAGTGACAGGCGGCAGTGTTTGTGCTCTGAACCTGCGATCTCAGCTAATGGGAGAGATTGAGGAGTTTGGAATGAGACGCGTCATGGGACACAGCCCCCTGGGCCAAGATGCTTCTTGACGAGGTAGCACGTCTTCGTGGCTTCCTGAGGAGGGAGTGGGGGCCACATTCCTGCCCCAGCCCCTGGGCAGGTGGGAGAACGGCTCTAGGTCGCTGGGAGCTGGGCTAACCCGGCAGGTCCTAGGCTGCCCCTTTGGCTGCCTGTGGGAGTCAGGAGGGCCAAGCTGGAGCTACAGGAGGGGCAGGTTAAGAGGGCTTCCTTGTTGCACCCTGAGCAGTGCCCCACCCCCCAGCGCCTCCCACAAGGGGCTGAGGGAGGAGGGGGCCAAGGCAGAGGCCAGAGCAGCCCTCCAGTAACTCCCCCAGCCCCAAGAGAGCTTATGTCGTTCTGGGCGGGCAGCCTGCTTAAAAAGTAAGAGTCAGGGCTTCCCTGGTGGCGCAGTGGTTGAGAGTCCGCCTGCCGATGCAGGGGACACAGGTTCTTGTCCCGGTCCGGGAAGATCCCACATGCCGCAGAGCGGCTGGGCCCGTGAACCATGGCAGCTGATCCTGTGCGTCCAGAGCCTGTGCTCCGCAACGGGAGAGGCCACAACAGTGAGAGGCCCGCGTACCGCCAAAAAAAAGGTAAGAGTCAAAAGCTCAGAATCAGAATCAGCTCATAAACCTCCCAGCACTTCTTCTTGGGTTTAAAGCCACATTGCCCTAGGCTCAAATTCCAACCATTTTCTACCCGTGACCCTGAACAATGAAATTCACCTCCCTGGGCCTCAGTTTCCTCATCTGTAAAATCTGAACGGGGGAGAAAACAAAAACCCCTTTGTGGGAATGTTGTACTAAGGACTGAATACAACAAGGTGTAAAGTAGTGGCTGCGAATCACCCGAGGATCTTATTAAAATGTAGATTCTGACTCAGCAAGGATAGGATAGGGCCTGAGAGCCTTCATTTGCAATAAGCTCCCAGGTGATGCAGATGGATCGCAGTTTTACTCGCAAGGATGTAGATGATCAGAGTAGGTGCCTGGTTCATAGTGAGCACTCCAACAATGGTAACTTTGGTTATCATTGTCATCACTGCCAAAGCAAAACAGTTGAGACTGTCCCTTTCCCTGCCACAGCCCTCATCCTCCTTCACAACTTCCTGTTCCATTTAAGATTTCCCTTGAGGACACCTGGACACAACTTTTGGAGGGGTCCAAAGTGGAGTTTATTGCAAGCCTCACCTCCAGGGCCAACCACGGGTGGCCCAGTGGCCAGCCTGTCCATTAGGCATCTTTAGAGGCAGCCACTGCCCCCTCGCCCAGAGTTTGATGAGCCTAGTCATTGGCGCCCTCAACTGTGCAAGCTGGGACAGCAGTGGATGTTGCCCAGCCTTCCTCACTGCAGCCATCAGAGCTGGCTGAAGATAGGACAGAAGTCACTAGCATCCCTATCCTGCATCCCCAAAAAAAGACACTTGCTCTCCTCTTTCCTCATGGGAGGGAAACCTAGGGCTTCTGGGTTCCTCTAGGAGTAGTAGAAGCAGCATGACTCAGTGGTGAAAAGCTGGGGACCTTGGGCAACTTGTTTAATTACTCAGCCTCAGTTTCACCACCTGTAAAATGGGCTCACACTACCACCATAGCTTTGTTGTGAGCATGAAATGAAACGATGGATGTAAAACCCTTTTCGCATGGTGTGCACCAAAGGCGTGTCATTCTATGATCATTAGTGTCTCCATAACTCTGGTCCGTGCCTTCTCATCACCTACCACCAAAAGCTGGCCCTGGAACCGCCCCAGCTGTGACAGGAACCGCAGTTTTGAACTGGCTCTCTCTAAATTGGTGGTTCCCATGCTTTGGAGCCAAGTTACATGCAGTGGAAACATGAAACCAGAGGAACCAGAGGAGGACACCAGCTGTTATAGCTGTGACTAAGGTGAGGACATAGCTGTGACTAAGGTGAGGAGGGCAAGCCATGGGCAGGGGAGGAAGAGAGAAAAGGGGAAGAGAAGGGGGAAGAGACAGATGCAGGGCCACCCTCAGCTGAAGGCTGATCTGTTCATCATCTGGGGGAGTCTGGGGAGGCTCAGGATGTGTGGTGGATGAGGCTGCAGTGTGTGTGTTGGTGGCAGGAGGGCCAGAGACAGATGCTGAAGGCTTGACACCCAGATACACTACAACCCTCTCTGGGGACACTCGCTGCCGGCCTAACTGTTCCAAACCCTTCATTCCATTTGTATCGATACTTGTAGGAAAATACACATCTTAACTATTTTAACCATTTTCTTTCCTTTTTGTTTATTGAGGTATAATTGACATACAACATTATATTAGTTTAAGGTGTACAACATAATGATTTAATATTTGTATGTATGTATTGTGAAATGATCACCACCGATCAAGTCTAGTTAACATCCATACTATACATAGTATCAGAATTTTTTTCTTGTGGTGAGAACTTTTAAGATTTACTCTCTTTGCAACTTGCAAATATGTAATACAGTATTACTAACTCTAGTCACTATGCTGTACATTACGTCCCCATGACTTAGTTATTTTATAACTGGAAGTTTGTGCGTTTTGACTCCCTTCACCCATTTCGTGCTTCCCTCACCTCTGACAACCATCAATCTGTTCTCTGTATCTATGAGTTTGGTTCTTTTTTGTCTTTTAGATTCCACATATAAGTGAAAGTATATGGTCTTTCTCTGTTTGACTTATTTTACTTAGCATAATGTCCTCAAGGTCCATCCTTGTTGTTGCAGATATTAAGATTTCATTTTTTTATGGCTGAATAATATTCCACTGTGTGTGTATGTATGTGTGTGTGTATATATCTATCTATCTCACATTTTCTTTATCCATTCATCTGTTGACGGACACTTAGGTTGTTTTCATATCTTGGATATTGTAAATAATGATTTTTTCCTTGATGATTAGCGATGTTGAACATTCTTCCATGTACATGTTGGCCATCAGTATGTCTTCTTTGGAAAAATGTCTATATAGATGCTCTGCCCATATTTTAAATCAGATTTTTTTTGTTTGTTTTTTGGGGTTTTTTTTGCCCTGTTGTATAAGTTGTTTATACATTTTGATATGAATCCCTTATCAGATATATGATTTGCAAATATTTTCTCTAAATCAGTAAGTTGCCTTTTCGTTTTGTTGATGGTTTCCTTTGCTGTGCAGAAGCTCTTTAGTTTGATGTAGTCCCATTTGTTTACTTTTGCTTTTGTTATCTTTGCTCTTGGTGTCAAATCCAAAAAAATCATTGCCAAGACAAATGACAAGTAGATTACTGCCTGTTTTTTCTTTTAGGAGTTTTATGGTCTCTATACTTTCATTCAAGTTTTTAATCTATTTTGAGTTAATTTTTGTGTATGGTGTAAGATAGTGGTCACATTCATTCTTTTGCATGTGGCTGTCCAATTTTCTCAACACCATTTATTGAATAGCTTGTTCTTTCCCCATTGTATATTCTTGACTCCTTTGTCATAACTTAATTGAAATATATGTCTGTGTTTATTTCTGGGATCTCTATCTGTTCCATTGATCTATATGTCTGTTTTTATGCCAATACCATACTGTTTTGATTACTAAAGCTTTGTAATATAGTTTCAAATCAGAGAGGCTGATGCCTCTAGCTTTCTCAGGATAGCTTTGGCTATTCAGGATCTTTAGTGATTCCATACAAATTTTAGGATTATTTTTTCTATTTATGTGAAAATGCCATTGGAAATTTTATAGGGATTGCATTGAATCTGTAGATTGCTTTAGGTAGCATAGGCATTTTAACAGTATTAATTATATTAATCCATGAGCACAAAAATATTTTTCCATTTATTTGTATCTTCTTCAATTTCTTTCATCAATGTCTAATAGTTTTCAGTGTACAGGTCTTTCACTTCCTAGGTTATATTTATCCCTAGGTATTTATTCTTTTTGATGCAATAGTAAATGTGGTGGTTTCTTAATCTATTTTTCTGATAGTTCATTATTAATGTATACAAGCACAACAGATTTCTGTATATTAATTTTGTGTCCTGCAACTTTTCTGAATTCATTTTTTTAGCTTTAATAGTTTTTTGGAGGGTTTTCTACATATAACATCATGTCATCTGCAAATATTGATGGTTTTACTTCCTCCTTTCCAATTTGGATGCTTTTTATTTATTTTTCTTGCATAATTGCTCTGGCTAGGAATTCCAATACTATGTTGAGTAAAAGTGGCAAGAGTGGGCATCCTTGTCTTGTTCCTGATCTTAGAGGAAAAGCTTTCAGCTTTTCACCATTGAGTATGCTGTTATCTGTGGGCTTGTCATATATAACCTTTATAATGTTGAGGTATGTTCCCTCTGTACCCACTTTGTTGAGAGTTTTTATCACAATTTGATGTTGAATATTGTCAAATGGTTTTCTGTATCTATTGAGATAATCATATGATTTTGTTAATGTGATATATAACATCAACTGATTCGAGGATGCTGGACCATCCTTGTATTCCTGGAATAAAACCCATTTGGTCATGGTGTATGATCCTTTTACTATATTATTGAATTTGGTTTGCTAATATTTTATTGAGAAATTTTCCATCTTTATTCATCAGGGATATTGGCCTGTAATTTTCTTTTCTTGTGGTGTCCTTTTCTGGTTTCAGTGTCAGGGTAATTCTGGCCTCATAAAATGAGTTGGGAAGTATCCCCTCCTGTTCTATCTTTTGGAAGAGTTTGACAAGGATTGGTATTAGTTCTTCTCTAAATGTTTTATGGATTTCACCATGAAGCTGCCTGGCCCTGAAATTTGTTTGTTGGGAGGATTTTGATTACTGAGTCAATCTCCTTACTAGTAGTTGGTTTATTCAGATTTCCTATTTCTTGATTCAGTCTTGGAAGGTTTTATGTTTCTAAGAATTTATCCATTTCTTCTAGGTTGTCCAATTTTTTGGCATATAATTGTTTGTAGTAGTCTCTTATGATATATTTCTGTGGTGGCAGTTGTAATGTCTCCTCTTTCATTTCTGATTTTATTTACTTGTGTCCTCTCTCTTTGTTTCTGGGTAAGTCTAGCTAAGGGTTTGTCAATTTTATTTAACTTTTCAAAGAAACAGTGCTTGGTTTCATTGATCTTTTATTTTGTCTCTTTAATCTTTATTTATTTCTGCTCTGGTCTTTATTACTTCCTTCCCTCTACTAACTTTGGACTTCATTTGTTCTTCTTTTTCTCGTTCCTTGAGGTATAAAGTTAGGTGGTTTATTTGAGATTTTTTTTGTTTCTTGAGGTAAGCATTCATTTCTATGGACCTCCCTCTTAGAACTGCTTTTGCTGCATCCCATAAGTTTTGGTATGTTGTATTTCCGTTTTTTCATTTGCCTCAAAACGTATTTTTTAATTTCTTTTTTGATTTCTTCATTGACCCATTAGATGTTCAGAACACGTTTAATCTCCACATATTGGTGAATTTTCTAGTTTTCTTCTTGTAATTGATTTCTAGTTTCATAACATTGTGGTCCGAAAAGATGCTTGATGTGATGTCAATCTTCTTAAATTTGTTAAGACTTTTTGGTGGCCTAATATGAACTATCCTGGAGAATGTTCCATGTATACTTAAGAAGAATAGGTATTCTGTTGCTTTTGGGTAGAATATTCTGTATATATCTATTAAGGCCATCTGATTTAATGTCATTGGGGCTGATGCTTCCTTATTGATTTTCCGTCTGGATAATCTATCCATTGATGTAAGTGGGTATTAAAATCCCCTACTATTATTGTATCGCTGTCTATTTCTCCCTTTAGGTCTGCTAATATTTGCTTTATATATTTAGGTACTCCTAAATATAAATATATAAACATAATATAAAAATATATAACCATTTTAAGTGTATGATTTAGTAGTGTTAAGTACTACTTAATTCACATTGTTCTACAACCAATCTCCAGAACCCTTTTTATCTCCCTGAACTGAAACTCTGAAAATCTGACTACTCTAGGTACATCATATGAGTAAAATCATGTAGCATTTGTCTTTTTGTGACTGGTTTCTTTCACTTAGCCTAATGTTCCCAAGGTTCATCCATGTTGTATATTTTGTGTTTTTAAGTCCAGCTTTACTAGTTTTTCTCGGAAGCTGGGTTGGCCAGATACAAGCTAGTTGTCCAAAGCTAGAAGCAGTGCAGCCCCATGGCCGTGAGGCATGGGGCCAGCTCCCCCACTGCAGCCACCATCACCTGTAGGAGGCTAGTGTGAGAGACTCCCTCCCACTCAGTACCTCATTTGTGAGGAGTAGCTCCAAGAACACCGGGCTGGTGAACTCAGATGGTTGCAGTGTGGGCTCACGAGGTCAAGTCCATGCATTTGCTGTCTCCAAGGACAGTGTTGTACACTGATGGGGAACATGAGCTCTGGGGTCAGGCAACCTGGGTGTGAATCCTGGTACTGTTACTTACTATCTACTTGTTCATTTATAAAGGGGGGATTCGATGAGATGGCCTCTCTAAAGTGCATAGCCAGGCCTGGCACAGAGGAAAGGCTTGGCGGAAGTTTGAAATGACTGATTTGATCAGCAGTCCATGGGTTAAAACCTCATCTCCATGGCTTCTGATACTGTCCAGCTTGGACTGAGATAAGGAAAATGTAGTTGATCCCAGGCTAGTTTCGTGATTTTCAATTTTTGTGTATTTGTAAAGAATAGAACACTTTGGGCAAATCCTTTTGTGTAGCCCCAATACTAGGATGGAAAAGGAGGGTTGCTCCAACTGGGGAGTAGAAATTCTGGCCCTCCCTGTGCCGGCACAGGCACAGCCACCTACACACATGTGCACGCGCACACACACACACACACACACACACACGCGCGCACACACACACACACACACACACACACACACACACTCTCTCTCTGTCTCTCTCTTTCTCTCTCAGCTTCCCCACTGCCTCCTCCAATGGAACTCCTGTAAAGCCCTGGGAGGGATGGAGCTGGAAGTCACAACTTTGTGGGAAGGCCCCTCCTTGTGGAGAGTCCTGGAGGGGTCTCTAGGTCCCTGTGAAAAAGGAAATACTGGGCTCAGTGTGGGGCAGGACAGGACCTCTGCCTGATGGGGCCTCAACCTAGTCATGGGCAGGCTGGGCTGCCACGGGCTCAACTGGGGCCACAAGGAAGCAATGCTGTGGGTCCCAGGGTCCCTTTGTCTCACCTTCTCTTGGGTCCTCACAAAACACCTTTCCCTCACTTCTCAAGAGGAAATGTAGCTTAAAGAGAAAGGTCTCTGATAGTAGGTCTCATCTGCATGAGCTGACAGTCTGTTTGTTTCTGGCACTGAATGTCTCTAACACTGGCTGAGCCAGAGAAAGGGGTGTGTCAGATGTGAGTAGTGAATGTGTGTGTGTCTGTGTGTGCATGCGTGACTGTGTGTGCCCGTGTATGTGTCCATCTACATGTTGATGTGTCTGTGTGTGCGTATGCGTGTATATATCCGTGCCTGAGTGTGTGTTCACGTGTGTGTCTGTGCATATGTGCATGAATTCTCAGAAAGGTCCTCAGGCTCATCGTGTTCCCCTGGAGAACTTCTGATTACTTCACTAATTCACTCACTCATCCAGTCATACATTCCTTTAACAAACTAAGTAATGAGTCTTAAAATGGTGAATTATATTTCTGTTAAATACCATGGTGCCTTGAGAGCATATGCCCATGATTTTGCGCTGTCATAGGCCCTGAGGTCTCTATAGGTCTCTCTGATCCAAACACTGCCAAGTAGGTTACCACCTGGTTCCTGGCACCCCTTGCAGCTCTGTGGGTTCTCTCTGAGCTTTATTTATGTGTAGAACCCTATTTATCCTGCATACCTGTGGTTTTGGGCCATCCCTGAGAGCACGGCGGTTCCTCTTGCTGCTTTTTGCTACATTAGGTACATGGATCCCATCAGAGGGTTCCGGTTTCAACTCCAGCTGTATGCTTGTGATCTTGGATAGGTGTGTATACCCCCTTGGATGTGGGAAGGGGTACTCTTGGGTGTGAGGTCTGGGGGAGACTGAGCTCCTTCTGTGTGGCGTATCCCTGAGTGTGTGAATGTAACTCTGAGCTGAGCCTGGGCCCGGACCCATTCCAAGCCTGCCCCCAGAAGCCCCCACTGCGTTGTCCTGCCAGTAATTACAGCAGATAAACTGCTCCAGTTGAGGGCTGCTGTCCCCGGCTAGCTGCCAGCCGTGCGGCCCCAGGCTGCGCTGTGGGAGTCCATTCATTTTAATAAGAGGTACACCCTGTGTTATTAAGAAGAGTGTTTATTACTGTCGCCATGCACTGACAGCAGCTTCCATCATCGTTAAAGAGCAGATGGGGGGAGGGTAGGGGGGCTGTGCACTGCAGCTCTTCCGAGGCACTGGCCCAGCTGGTGAGGCTAGAGAGGGAGGATCCCTCTCTCTCCTCTCTTGCCCCAGGACAGCATGGCAGCCCCTTTTCTAGAAAGAATGAAGCCATTCAGCTGAGCCTGACCCTGCTTGGGGTATGGGTCGGGGCTGGCGGAGGGAGGATGGAGGGAATGCTGCTCACTCCAGGTGCTGCCCTAGAGAGGAACGGGGAACCTGGGTTTGGGTTTCTCTCTAGGGCCAGGCAGGGCGACCCGTTGGCCCACCTGCCAGACTCCTGGCTTTGCCGGGAACGCCCCACCCAGAGCTTTTTTCAGTCATTGAGTAAATGAAGCCTCGCCAACCCCCTTACCCTTCCTGTCATCTTTCAGGATGTTTGGATGTGGACAAGTGTCGGGCACAATAATGAGAAGTGTGATGAAATAGAAGGAACAGAGGTTCCTGAACTTTCTCGGTGCATGGCACTCTTAGTGTCTCAATATTTTTTCACAATACCCCTTGGTCAAAGGAAATACCTAAAACTTCTGTTTCTTAAGTAGTTAGGTCTAAACAACTTAAGTATTTGTGTTTTCACAACTGATTAGCCATTTGAGGAAAAAAACAGTAAATTTAAATTTAAAGTTTTATTTCATTGTTAACTGCAATTACATCCAATGGGACGTGTGTGCCTCTTGGACACTGCACGTCTTCTCAGACTTTGTAATAAGATGGACCACCACCACCCCCCTCATTCGGTTCTGCTTTGATTTTTATCACAGCAACCACTGAAAATCCAGCTTCTCAAAGATATGCTACCATTGCAAAGAATGTAGAGTGATCTAATGTTGAAACGGTGAACTACTTCCGCGTGGTAATTCACACGGTGTCTGACAGATGTCAAGCATTTCCTCAACACTGGCAGATGTTGAGTGTTTGTTTGGAAAGTTTAAAACATCCTACTGTGCCCCAGTGTATGTGCTTCAGTGCCCAGGAGCACCTTGGTCCACAGTTTGGAAACCAGGGTGGTAGAAGACCTGGGTTCAAGTCCCAGTTTGTTTGTTTGCTTGTTTACGTATCTACTTATTTAGCAAACAGTTTCATAGTACTGACTCTGTACCAGGCCCTGTTCTAAGAACTTTGGAAGTATTAAGTCATTTAATCATCCTGACACCCTTATGGGATAGACAGTATTCTGTGATGGTTCATTTTATGTGTCAGCTTGGTGAGGCTCTAGTGCCCAGTTGTTTGGTTAAGCACCAGTGTAGATGTTGCTGTGAAGGTATTTTTTTAGATACGATCAACATTTAAATCAGGAGGCCTTGAGTGATGCAGATTACCCTCTATAATGTGGGTGGGCCCCCATCTAATCAGTTGAAGGCCTTAAGACTCAGGGTTCTTGAAGAAGAAATTTTCAGGACTGCAACGTAGAAATCCTTCCTGAGTCTCCAGCCTGCTGCCCTTGAGAGCTGGAATTCAAGACTGCAATATCAACTCTTACCTGAATTTCTATGCTGCTGGCCTGCCCTACAGATTTCAGACTTGCCAGCTGTCACAATTACATGACCCTTAAAATCTCTCTCTCTCTCTGAGAGAGAGCCTAGCCTTCACTAAAATATATCATTATCCTCATGTATGGATAAAGACACTGTTCAGCTACTAACTAGTTACTAACTGGCAGTGTGGCCTTGGGCAAATCTTTTTCTCTTTGGGCCTCTGTTCTATCATAGCCAAGTGAAGGAGTTGGACAAGATGAATTGAAGGTTACTTCTAGTGCTAACATCTGGGCTGGGGGCGTGAGTGGATAAATAGGACTACCATCTTGCCAAGGATGTCGTGGTAGACCTTGTTTGTTGGCTACCCAGCAGCCTTTCCTAACCCACTTATCCCTTGCCACCACTCACTGTACAATATAGATACTCTTGTTCCTAGCCTCACTTGTAGCTAGGGGTAGCCATTGTGACTAATGATGTACAAGGGAGAAGTGCACTGGGGACTTCTAGAAAATATATTTTGTTACCCCATAGGAAAAGGAAGAGAATTCACTGGTGCTGACCTTTCCACTTTCTTTGTGCCTCTTAGAAGGCTGTGATGTCTAGAGCTGCGGCAGCAATCTTGTAACTATGAGGCACAAACCAACAGATAAGGATGGCAGAACAGAAACAAAAAGAAGCTGGGTTCTTAATACATGGTTAAGCTGCTAAACCAATGCCAAGACCTGCCACCTCTGGACGTCTTGGTATGCAGGCTATACCAATCCTCATGGTTAAGCCATGGTGCCTGTGAGTTCTGTTACTTGCAGGTCATAGCATCTTTAACTGACACAAGTGCCTTCTTTATTGCTTGGCTTGGTTCAGAGAGTGATCAAGGGAAGGGTCCTGACTTTGGGGACTGTTGTTTTGGGCCTCAAGGAAACTGAATTTACTCTTTTTCATTGAGTATAACTTTGACTCCAGGAACAGAGACGCTAATACCATGTTGTCCCAAATTTCCAATAGGTGGCACCACATATTCTTGATCAGAAAGATTGATAGTCGCCAGTTTTAGAAGAGGGTGCTTATCGAGTAGATGGATTTGGAGCTCATTGAAAGGAATGTGGATCACAAGGGACCAGCATTGTTCGCACCAGCCAAAGCTCACTTTATGTGTTTTATAAGATTGATGACGGGAAAGCCAGAGATATCCATTCTTGTATGTCAAGGCATTTGATAAAACCTATCACAAGAGACTTGGGCCTGGTACAGAAAATGGGGGTTGAATGATAGCACAGTCCTAGTTCATCTCTCTTGATTAATAAAGTCCCAGCTGTCTGTTTAGCGTACACTTTCGTGTTACTTACCATGTGCTAGGCCCTGTTCTAAGAGCTTTACAAATATTAGCTCATTTAATCATCATGACAATCTTATGAGATCGGTGCTATTATTATTCTCACTAAAGAGATCTGATCACTGAATTGATGTCAGACGGGATGGAGTCTCTAGTGGCAGGCCACAGGGCTCTTCTCTTAATCCTGTCCTGTTAAGCCTTTTTTGAAATCAAGGACTTGGTTAGAAAACACATGGACACAGTTTAGGACTGCCAGAGCTAACATATGTTAGATGATTCCAGTGGGCTGCAATGATGGGACTGGAATTATTAAGCTTGGTTGAACAGGACTACACCTTTGTATTTAAAAAAAAAAACCCATTGTACTAACACAGAGGTGGATATCGGTGGCTAAGTGGCAGTACATGTGACAGGAGACTGGGGCTTGTTGGTTGCCTGCAGGCTCAGGGGACTAGAACTTCAGTGTGGTCACATAATAGCAAATGGGACACTTCGTGTGTGATGAAAGTAGGGTGTCCAGAAGTTGGGTGGGGTGGACCTGGGACCTACTTTTCACAGTTGACACCACATATGGGAGATTAGGTTCTACTCTCTGAACTATACCCTTCAAAGAAAAGAAACACACACAATGTGGACAGAGAGAGCGACCAGGATGGGATAGACCTTGAAACCATGACTACTACGGTGAGCAGAGGTGGTTTGGCCCAATCTCCATCCTGCCTGTTCTGGAATGTGCTCCATGATTTTCCCTAGGGGACTCACCCCACCTCACTGGCCATGTCATATAGGTGAGGCCAACCCCTGGAGGTGGGTTCATGACCCAGGCTTGACCATTCAGAGATGTGCATCTTTCTGGACACAGAGACTGGTTCAGGGGTGGACATGTGACCCAAGCTCAGCCAAAGACAGTCCTACCCATGACATTTTCTGGAATTATTGGGAAAGAGGAAGTTTTATTCTGTCGCATTTGATGAGCTGGTGGCATTTAGGCTGGGTCTGCCCAGGGCTGCTGCATCAGGAGCTCCTGCCTGAGACCGATGTCAGTGCAGAGGAAGGCAGAGACAAGAAATGGGGACATGCTCCTCAAAACATTGTTTGAACCGTTGGGTCCCATAGTGGCTAACCCTGGATCTTACCAGTTTCACATGTCAATAAATTCCCTTCGGGGTCAGATTTTGTCCCCTGTCATTCTGACTGACACAGCAACTGAGCCTGTTGAGCCTGACAGAGGTCTCCAAATTCTTCAAGGGGACGAGCTTCTTCTACGTGGATCCTGACAGGAGCAGAAGAGCCAATAGTGGTGGTAAGAAGACCTCACAGGTTTGGGCTCCAGGAAGATGAGAAAGCATTTTCTAAGGGCAAGTCCTGCCTGAGGATGGAATAACCCATCCCTCTGAGGTGGTGAGTTCCTTGGCCCCAGAAGGTGCCAGCAGGGGACCATCTATGTTGGGGTTATCATGAAGGCTCTTTTTGTGCACGGCAGAGGACTGGACCAAATAGCTCTTGAACTCTGAGATATGATGATTCAACTATAAATGTATATGGTTGGGTGTGGTGGAGGCAACAATTCAGTAGAATAATTATGGTCTGGTGGAAAGAGACATCTGCAATCAGATGGGTCCTCCCTCCTCCCAGAGGAGGACGCTGGGTCCTCCTCTCTCTTTCACTGATCAGTTGAGTGGCCCAAAGCAAGACAGTTACCCCTCTTACTCATGTTCTCTATCTGTCCAAATGGGTATGGTGCTATCCGCTGTCTGAGGCTCAGATGAAGTAAAAGCTATAAAGGCTTTGAGGAAGTTAATGCACTGTCCGGATAGATGTGGGAGGTGAGATGGAAAGGAGCCACAAGCAGGATGGAGGGTCTGAGTGGGACCACCTGGATCCAGGCCTGGGCTGCAGGGGCTTCCTTGGGGGTCATGCTCCCTATGGGGAAGAGGCAGGTGACATAAATGACCGGAACTGGGATGGAGTGAGATGGCAGGTGCCTGTGGAGTGTGGACTGAAGTGAGCCTACCCTGTCTGAAGAATTGCAAATTCTAATTTGATAAAATAACTACAGACCAAATAAAAGACATCCGTGGGCCGTGTTTGGCTTATGGGCCCCAGTTTGCAGCCCTGCAGCTAAATGAACAGGTAAAGAAGGACTTGGGAGGCAGCTAGTGTCTTATGAATGAGCGTGTTTCAGAATTACCAACTCATCCGCACTACAGGGTCCGCCCATGGAAGGGGGACATTCCTGCCCAGCTCAGGGTTCCAGGCCATCAGATGCCCATTCCTTCTCAGATGCTTTAGTGGGGACAGATCCCCTCATGCTAATTAGGGAAGCTTGGAAAGGCCCTGATGATTCCTGCATACAACCTGTGAAGTCATCCCCTCGATGTTCTTTGTTCAGGGGACCTCTCACCAGGTAGGGGGCACCACTCCAGGCTCTCTCTAGAAACTGGGGAGAGCTCTAGGCCTAGTGATGCTCCTGCCCTGTCCCCTGCCTGGAAGAAGCTCCTGACCAAGTTGCTCAAGGAGCCCCACCCAAGGAGGGGCTGGGCCAGGGGTTGCTCGGCTTGAGGCTGGTTCTCCTTCCTCCCCTCTGCTCAGGGATGCAATAAACCAGCCTAGGAGCCAGCTGCCCTTGCCTGTCCTGCCTTCTCTGGGGACTTTGGGGTAGACGTGACACTGGGGCTCGTGTAGCGGCTGCTGGCTTTGGCAAGGTTGACCGGGACCCACACGTCAGCCTGGGTCACGTTCTTATCACCGTAACTCTGTGCCGAATAACAAGACCACGGGAATCTGCTAGCGCACTCCATTACTCTCTTTTATTCACCCGGGAGATTTATGTGGCCTATCTCCCTTCCCTTTGTCCACCTGCGAGGCCCTATAAGTCATGTCCTCGGGCTGACAGGTCACAGGGTCTGTGCTGCTGCTCTGTCAGAGTGAGTGATGCTGGGGGGTGATTAAAAAAGAGGAAGGGTGAAAGGTCAGCAGCAGATGGCATGATGGGAGTTGGGGATGTAATTATCACTCCCGTGACATACTGCTGGGTTGTTCTCCCCTTTCTTGTAATAGACATACACACTTGGGTGCAGCTCAGAGAGGGAGAGGGTGTGATGCCGGGAGGGCCTGCTGGAAGGGGCCGTGTGTAGCAGGCCTCACAGGTGCGCTTAGAGCACTGGGGATGGAGGGGCATCAGTGGGTCCCCCAGACAGCAGCCCCCTCCCTGCAGTGAGGTAGTTCCCCAAGTCCGCAGCGCAAAGCCTGGGGCAGAAGAAGCAGTACTTGCCATTGTGATTGTGATTGCTGTTAGCTCTGAAGGACATGATTAAGGAAAGGCACCCGCAGAGCAAGCGAAGAAGGTAACTGAAAAGAAAACTCCCCCAGATGGCCTGGACTGAGGGGTCTCTAATTTTCTGGACAGCTTGGCAGTTCCCCCTGGCATACAGTCAGTCAGGGGCACAAAGGAACACGGGTGACCAGGAGATGTCAAGCCCCCACCTGCTCAAGAACCTCTCCCCGACACCCTTGCTGCAGTATCTGGAAGTTTCACCAAGGGAGCTGCTCCGGAAGACCACTGCGGCCTGGGAGGTGGGAGGGCCAGGCCCAGGACTGGCCGGGGCTTATTCGCACGCTGCCTGCAGGGTGAGCACAGGTCAGTAGGGCCAGTCAGTCCTGATGGTGAGTTTTAATGGGAGTTGGAAAGGGTTATTCTGGAGGGTGGGTTTGGGAGGGTCCTGGGGAGACCAGGCCTTACCCATAGACTGGGTACTGGGCAGAGGCTGTGGAAGGCTTCAGAGAGAACCCTCGGCCTCACAGCAGCGTCACCCAGGCTCGGCCACTCCCTAAATGCAGGACAGTCACAGCTTCCAGATGGTGCCTTGCTGGGTGGGGTGCTGTGCCTCTCTGATTCACACTCTGCTGTGCTTCCCTCTCCCACTGAACCTGAGCCGGCCCACGACTTGTGGCCAAAAGGAGGTTGTGCAAGTTCTAGGCCCAGGACGGAAGAGGCCTTATGGCTTCCACTTTCATCTATTAGAGTTCTGAGCCACAGTGTAAAGAAGTCTGGGTCATCCTGTTAGAAAAATCACGTGCAGGGAAAGGCCTAGAGGATGAAAGGCCAGGAGGAAAAAGAAGTTGCAGTGTTCCAGCCATACCCACTGAGGGGCCAGGCATGACAGGGAGGCCGTTTCGTACATTTCAGCCCAAACTGCAGCCATGGACCAAACCCAGGCTGGGATGCCCTGGGCAAGGCTGGGGTGTTCTCTGACATGGTGGCCTCTTCCTCAATGCCTCTGGGGGTTTTCCTCCACTTTTCACAGCTACCCCAAGAAGTGGAATCTGCCTCTTTTCCTTTTGCAACATTGACATATAGTGCAGTGGTTAAGTGGTGCTGGAAACCTGGGCTCAGATCCTAGCTCTGCCTGTAATAGCAGAACTATGTGACCTTGGACGAATTTCTCAACCTCTCTTTGCCCTTAAAACAGGATTAACAATCGCGTTGCCTCATTAAAACTGATGCGAGACCCAAATGAGTCAATATATATAAAGAACGTAGACTCCGGCATGTATTTTTAATTATCTAATGAACTCTAATAGAGCATTATGGGCAGGCACATTAAGAACTTGATAAATATTAACTCATTTAATTCTTCCTACAACCTTGTAAGGTGGGTACCATTATTCTTCCTATTTAACAGATGGGAGACCCAAGACCCAGAAAGGCTAAGTGATTCACTCAGGATCACATAGCTAGCATGTGGCAGGGCCAGGATTCAAACCCAGGTATGTCTGCCTCCCAGATATGAATTTAACATCTACATAGGGGTGTGCTTAGTAAATGTCAGCTATTATAATTTTACTCAGTTTCCCTGAATATACTCTGGGGGTTCCTCTATCTCTGTCTCTACTTTTCTTCCACAGAAATTATACTCGGGACCCCTTTGGTATAAGTAATCACATGAAGAGAGAAAGAAAAATTAAAGTAGGTACCATTTCCCACCCTTCAAATAGGTAAATATTTAAAAGTGTAGTAATATCAAGTATTATCAAGAATGTGGGGAAATGGGTATTTTCGTATACTGCTGGTGGGAGGGTAAATTGTAAAGCCTCTTTGAAAGGATTGTTTGGAAGAGACAATTAAAACCATGCATTCTGGGCTTCCCTGGTGGCGCAGTGGTTGGGGGTCCGCCTGCCGATGCAGGGGACGCGGGTTCGTGCCCCGGTCCGGGAGGATCCCACATGCCGCGGAGCGGCTGGACCCGTGAGCCATGGCCGCTGGGTCTGCGTGTCCGGAGCCTGTGCTCCGCAACAGGAGAGGCCACAGCGGTGAGGGGCCCGCGTACCGAAAAAAAAAAAGAAAACATGCATTCCTTACGATCCACAATGCCACTTCTTGGTGTCTATTTTAGAGAAACATGTGCACAAGGTGACATGGGCATGATGTCCAGTGCTGCACTATGGTAGTGACAAACCAGGAACAACCTAAGTGTCCATCAACGGGGGATCTCTACACAAAGAACAGAACCACATCCTGCCCTGCCCACTATGGCGCACCAGGCGGTGGTGAGAATACTGTGGTAGTTCTGTAGGCCCTCACATGAAAGGCTTTCTAATACTTCATGTTTGTTCACGCATGCATCCAACTAACAAACATTTACTGAGCGCCTACTATGTGCCAGGCACTCTTCTAGGTCCTGGGGGCACAACTGTGAACAGGACAGACAAAAATCCCTGAGCTTCAGCCATAAAAAGAAACGAAACTGAGTTATTTGTAGTGAGGTGGATGGACCTAGAGTCTGTCATACAGGGTGGAGTAAGTCAGAAAGAGAAAAACAAATACCGTATGCTAACACATATATATGGAATCTAAAAAAAGAAAAGGTTCTGAAGAACCTAAAGGCAGGACAGGAATAAAGACGCAGATGTAGAGAATGGACATGAGGACACAGGGAGGGGGAAGGGTAAGCTGGGATGAAGTGAGAGAGTGGCATGGACATATATACACTACCAAATGTAAAATAGCTAGCTAGTGGGAAGCAGCCGCATAGCACAGGGAGATCAGCTCGGTGCTTTGTGACCACCTAGAGGGGTGGGATAGGGAGGGTGGGAGGGAGACGCAAGAGGGAGGAGATATGGGGATATATGTATACGTATAGCTGATTCACTTTGTTATAAAGCAGAAACTAACACACCATTGTAAAGCAATTATACTGCAATAAAGATGTTAAAAAAGTTTTTTTTAAAGCAAGTTGTAGAACAGCACATAGAAAGCTATTTCTGTAAAAAAAAGCCACACCACAGAACAATGATACATCTTTTCCATGGGTATTCATATATGTATGTAAGTACATAAAAAAAGTACTGAAAGTTTACATACCAAATTGTTAATGGCAATGAACTCTGGAAGATCAAGAAGAGACCAAGACTTAAATTTGGTCAAACATTATCAATAATATATTTTTTTAGAATGATAATTTATTTTTGTATTACTTTTATAATTAAATTTTAATACGGAAGTGGGAAAAAATCTATCAAGGAGTGTGGCTTTCTATGGTGTAGACCTCAAACTTAGACAAACCTGACATCTTAGTTTGTTCAGGCTGCAATAACAAAATACCATAGACTGGGTGGCTTAAACAACAGACATTTATTCTCATTGTTCTGGAAGCTGGGAAGTGCAAGATCAAGGTGCCAACTAATTCAGTTCCTGATGAGGACCTGATTCCTGGCTTGTACAGAGCTACCTTCTTGCTGTGTCCTCACAAGGCAGAGAGAGGGAGAGAGCTCTGTTTTATCTTCCTCTTCTTATAAGGACACTAATCCCATCATGGGGGTCCCACGTTCATGACCTCATCTAAACTAATTCTCCCCCAAGGGCCCCACCTCCAAATACATGGGGGGTTACAACTTCAACATATGAATTTTGGAGGGACACAAACAATTCATTCTATAACACCTGAGTTAGAATCCCAGTCATTTACTGTGTGGCTTTGGCAAATTATTATTCTCTCAAACTCTGTCTACTCAGCTGTAAAAACGGAGCTCACACCCTTCGCTTCACTGGAGTGTGGTGAGCTTTGAAACACCCGTATGAGAAATGTAAGACCTATACATGTGAATCCCATTTTCCTGGTGACTTGAACCCTGTTCCCTGCTTCCCTTCTAGACCCAGCACACACATACTCCTGACAGCTTCCCTCACTCATGCACACCACTTCCTGCCGTTGAGCTTCTGCATCAAGGTGTGTGAATGGGGGAAAACACAATGCGTGTGTCAACGTCCCCAAGCCAAAGCCATCAGGAATGTAACTGTAGTTGAGCAAAGTTGGATCACTGACTTGCTGCAACGAGGCTGAATGCACACCATGGGGCACCATGGGCTGTCTGGATAAGGGGGTGTTAGAAATGAATTATTATAGGATTGGGACTCATGGCAGGTGATATGAGGGAGGGTTCAAGGAAGTGGGGCTTTGCTCTGGGTTGGATGCTGACAGGAAGTTGGGCTAATTCTATGACTGGGCATCTTCATGATCTTATCTAGAAGAAGACAAGACTAGATCTAGGCTAAAGCTGTAAGTGATTGAGAAGCAGCAGTCATCCTATTGGCCAGCTGAGGGGGTGGTTTGTCATTTTGTGCTTTGGATAATGTCCTTGCTTTTGTCTGTGTTCAGACGTGATCTTGAAGTGGTCTTGTCTTCACCCTGATTCCTGATGGTCATGGAGTGGCTTTGTCTGATGTTGGTGTTCTGTGAAATTGTTTACAATCACCAGGAAAGCACCACGGTCTAACTGTGAGTGCCAGGCCAGCTCTTTGATGTCAGAAGCTGCTTTTCTCCTTTCCTATGTGAACAACTTTGCGGTCAATCAAAGTATTTACAGGGTCCTGGATCAATGAAAAGAAAGGAACTTTCTTTTAATTCTGGCTTGGGTTGGAGGAAGAGGATAACATAGCCAAGCTTCCCTCTCTTTCTTGTTCCTCCACCTTCGCCCAGGAGAACTCTGAAGTACCGCCCACCCCACCCCCAGGCAGTCCCCAAGGTGATACCCAGAGGTCAGGAATTTGTACTCGCAGCAGCTGCCAAGGCAAATAGGCCTGAAGTTAGAATGGGAGTGGAGGGTGGTGGGGAGGTAAGGAACGTTCTCTGTTGAGAAGGTGGGACCCCTTCTCCCAGCCCAGTGTGGTGCTCAGTGACGGTGGGAGAGAATGAAGAAGGTTCTGCGGGGACAGACAGTGGTCAGGGAATCAATGCATGCTAGTGCTACAGAGACTGGAGCCAAAAGGAAAGCACAGGCTATTTTTAGCTTCAGAACTCTTTCTTCAAATGAAATCCTACACAGAAACCCAGTATATTACCCAGATAAGACTGAAGTTGAATCAGAGGGGTTGGGGTCTGGAGGCCCACCAACTCGTGTTCCTGGAGCCCCTTCATCAGTGTCCCTAAAGCATCTCTGGGGATCCCTTAGAACTCTGAGGATTGCAGGGTTAAAAACCCTCATCTTACTCAACATTGCACTTTCTAGAAGCCTAGAAAGGGGCAGTGACTCATCCAAGGGATGCCTTCTCTTATCAACAGTCTTGATGCTTCTGGGTCCTTCATGGCCTGAGGGACTTTGCTCAAATTTCATCCAGCTCTTCTTCCAACAAGATTTTTACTGTCCAGAACTTCCCTTTGGGGGATGTTGGTCAAAGGGTAAAAAGTTGCAGTTATGTAGGTTTATTCAGTCTAGAGATCTAAGGTATAGGCATGGTAACTATACTTAATAATACTTTGTTGAAAACTGGAAATATGGTAAAAGGATAGATTTCAGGTGCACTCATCAATTAGCTTGACTGTAGTAATCATTTATATATATATGTGCGTGTGTGTGTGTATAAAATCATGTTGTACACCTTAAATATATGCAATTTTAAAATTTGAAATTGTAAACATATATTACCCCTTGATGGTGAGGGGACATGATGGACACTTCTGGGGTGCTGGAACTCTTCTATATCTTCATCTGAGTACGTGAGTATATTGTACAATATACAGAGTGGTGCTGGATCCAACTCAAAGTGGCTCACACAGCATCCCTTCCCAACCTTGCATTCAGTGATGTCATGTTAGTGACTTGAAATTGGCCATGGTCTGAGTATTTACACTACAGTGATGGGCAAAGTTACAATCAGGGTCTTTTTTCCCTTGAAGAGCCAGTTAAACGTTTGCTAGCACAGCGCTGGTTGTATACATATATAAATATACAATGAGATGTACACCAAAATGTGTGCACTTCACTGCATGTGTGCTATACCTCAGAAAAATATCTGGGGTCTCCAGACTCCTAGTTCCATAGCTGCAACCTAGAATGGTCTTACTGATTGTCTTCTACCGCTGCGTTCCATGAGGAATTTCTAGGGTGCTAATGCAGGTTGGGCTATTCCAAGGGTGTGCCTGTCCACGACCTGCCTTGGTTGATACTGCCGAGCGCTGAGGCACCCATGGGAGTGCCCACCGCTGGTGCCTCAGCAGCCTAGAACTGCAAGGTTGGCATAACTGCTTATCCCCACTACTTTGCCGTATTGGAATATTTGCCTTTTTCAGTCCTCTTCTACACCCTGTAGATAGAATTAACTGCTGTTTCCTCTCTGGCTCTTCACCTGTCTCTCTACAGAGCACTTCACTTAGCCCTGTTATACAGAGATCGGGGGTCATGCCTGTTTCCCCTGCAAGGTTAGAGGTTAATAAAGACCATGTCTCCCTCATCTCTGCATGGATAAGACTGTGGGGTTTACAACCACCAGGCCTTAACAGGGGCCTGTTGAATGAGTGAAATGGGCTTCAAGAGAAGAAGAGGGAGAAGGTTTGGAGGAAGAATAAACTTCCCCACTGACAAAGTCACACATTGCGGAAACAGCGGTGACCCTTCGGAAACTGGAAAGGCCAGAGTGGTTTGGGACGTGACCCTGCTCAGGGGTGCGGGGGCTGACCAAGTAGCCTTTTGAGATCTTTTTCACTCTTGGAGCTCCCACTATTCAAGGCAGAGGAGATGGCTGTGAGAATGGGCAGAAGGTCAGAAGTCCTCCGCCATGCTGGCTGCCCTGGGCTGTGTGCTTCCTGCAACCTGACACAGAGACACCCCCCTCCCTCCCCACAAAAACCTTCTAGACCCCTCTGGGTCCTCCAGACCTGAGGAATTTCACTCACATCTAATCTTTTCAGCAAGAGTTTACATATTCAAACCTCTCCCTAACTGGGGGTGGGGGTGGGGTGTAGAGGGTGGGTAGGGGGCAGCAGGAGCATATGAGGGAGGGGGCTCAGGTGCTGGAAATGTTCTATAGCCTGGTCTGGCCAATGGCCACAGGGCTGGTTTTATATATATGTAAGTCACTGTGCCCTACACCTAAGAATTGTGCGTTGTGTGTGTGTTATGCCTCAAAGAAAAGTAAAAGAAACACAACCAAAACCCTCCCCCTGTTGAGGAAGTCACTAGCCCAGTGAGTACCCTTCCGTCCCTGCAGGGGACCCTGAGCCAGGTGCCAGCAGGGACTGAGGACACCCAGAGGCTGGCGTAGCCAGGAAAGAGAGAAGGCGAGGAGGTGGCAGAGCCTCTCAAGCTTCCCAGGGGAGACAAGGGCACTTGGGCTGTTCGCGGTCAGGCCTGGGGAAGGCGTTGGGCTTGGAGGAAACCCTTGGGAAGGCGGAGGGCGGAAAGGGGTCGGGCGGGAGCCGCGGACCGCGCCAGCCCGCGGGGAGATGCGGGGGCGCGGCAGGAGCCAGTGTGCCGACCCCCGCGTCTCCCGGAGGAGGGCCGGGCGGGCTGGAGAGGAGGGGAGGGGGAAGACGGCATGACTGCGTCTGATCTACAGTGACGAGTACCAATGTTAACTGTCACCTCTCATCTCCAAACTAAATCACACCTGGAATTGGAGGCGCCGAGGAGCTGATAGAGTCAGCCTCACGGAGGCGACAAGTCAATCAGCGCGGAGATGCGCGGGGAGACACCGGCTCCTCGAGGCCGGGCGCCTTCATTCATTCTGGGATTTACACTTGTCAGGCTGCCGCCTGGGGTGGGGGTGGGGGGGCAGGAGGAGGGGTGGGCAGCAGGCTGGGCTAACTTCAGCTCCACTTACTTAAAACGGGAGGACTGGCGACTTCTCCCCCAAAGAGAAGGGGGTGGGTGGTGCTCTGCAGGCTGGATCCACTTGCACTTGCTGCCCCTCCACTTCATCCTGTGGGTCATTCCCGGGGGTCAGTGGACTTCAGGCTAAAGGAGTGGGAAGAAGCCCAACAGTGGGAAGATGAGGCAGATGGGCCATCTCAGAGCCAGGGGTATTGCTGCCCAAGCGACTCTGTCATGCTGGGAGCACGTGAGGGCGAAAAGAATTCTGTCCTGGGCACCAGGCTGTGTGTTTGGGAGGGAGCCATGGGGCCTTGTGGGGGATGAAGGATAGATTTAAGCTGCCTACTTCAGGACAATTCTGTTGTCGTCCAACGAAATGGAAAAGGTCTTTATTTCTCCTTTCACTCATTCCTTTACTCATTTAATAAATGGTACTCAGCCAGGCTCTGTGTGAAGTGCTGGGACTTCAACAACACAGAGCGCCCCATCCTGCGAGAAAGGGGAAAATTAAACTGCTAAGGACTTCTTGGGTTGCCATTTCCATCTTAGTGAATGAACCTATCGTCCCCCTCCATCACTGACGGCACCGTCATAAACCTCAGCGCAGTCATTTATAAAGTGCTTTTCACATATAAACAGAACTATGCCAAGTGCACCAAGGAGAATGCCTGGAGATATAAATTCCAGATGGAGGGAAAAACACTGGGTCTCCACTGCTGTTTAAACATCTATTTTATTTCTGTCACTATGAAAATAATATAACTTCATTACAGAGCATGTGGAGAAATAGAGAGGGGGAAAAAATCACCTAAAGACAAAGCTAGCATTTTGATATGCTTCCTTCTAGCCTTTTAAAAAAATTTATTTTATATTGGAGTCTAGTTGATCTACAGTGTTGTGTTAGTTTCAGGTGTACAGCAAAGCGATTCACTTGTATATATACACGTATCTGTTCTTTTTCAGATTCTTTTCCACCAAAGGTTATTACAGAGTATTGCGTAGAGTTCCTTGTGCTCTACAGTAGGTCCTTGTTGATGATCTATTTTATATATCGTAGTGTGTGCTTCCTTCTAGTCTTTTTTCTTGTATCTCTTTAACTTTTTTTTTTCCTCAAAAGCACCTACTCCAGGGCATGTCCTATGTCATGCGGAGTTAGGTGGAAGTTAGGTTGGAAGCTTTATTTTCTCCCCTGACTCCCATTCAGAGAGGTGCCTGAGGACAAGGCTTTATTCTGCCTGGTGCCCAGGCACAGAAATGGTGATACAGGCATTTGGCAGGCTGATCTCTTAATCCAGATTGGTGTAGTCATTTGAAACTGAAAGCAGCTCCTTTTTATGTCTCCTGCTTCTCAGCATTAACTTCTCTTTGATGTAATTTTTGCTTCCGCTGCTCTCTCCCTTCATGGGTTAGATTAGTGTGAAATTGGCCTGGCTCCTCCAGAGACTGCAGTGTTAAGCTTCAAATACTTGGTCCTTATTGGAAATCCTTAACCCACATCAGGGGGAGAAAAGTGGCAGCATTACTTGGGAGTGTGTGAGTGGGAGGATTGGGTGTTAGGGCAAGAGGGAGAGGCGTGCATGTTGGCAAGGGGAGGATGGGGAAGTTGAGACTCTTCTCCATTTATTGACTGCTGAAGATCTGCTCACCTTAATCTTGGGGCAAGGGAGGAGGAATAGATCTTAGGTAACTTGAAAATGCAGTGCTGGGGGCAGAAAACCTGTTTAAGTAAGTCGAACCTCTGGCTGGAACTGTCCAAAGGCCTTGGTGCTGAAAAGAAGAGGGAAAGTTGATAGTGTCTGGGAAGATAACAGGGTAATAATGTTACATAACCCTTTCTAGATCCCTGGGGTTATGCCTGCTCCTATAGGTGTTTCTTCTGGCTCAGATGTGACCTTGAAGCACATACAAGATGCAGTTACCAACATTCTGTGAGGACTGGCAGGACTGGGTCCTTTTACCAGTTCTGCCCTGCTTGCTTGCCTACTTCCCATGTGGCAGAGAAGAATGGCAACTTGTAATTGGGCCAGACTGCTAGAGGGAGGTACTCAACTGCAAGGGAGATTCACCGGAACACCTGACCCAAGGGAGGGTTTCCCCCCACTTTTAAGACAGAACTAGGGGGGGAAGGAGGGTCCTGCTGTGACTTGGACCCATCCAGACTGAAGAGATACTCTAGGCTTTAGATCACACCCCCAACTTATCTCCCTTAACAACAACCTCAGACCCTCTGTCCCCAGATTCAGATTGCCGCCTGAGGCTATCACTGGAGGACAGAAGCTGCCAAAGGTGATTCTGACGACCAAGCTGGCCCACGCTGCCCATAGAGGAAGCAATCACCAAACATCAGGGTGTTCTGGGGAAACTTCAGACTCGCCATTCAAAGACAGTTTAGCTCCAGATAGTTCAAGTTTGTTATCAGCCAACATATACTTTCCCCCTGCAATCCCCATCCGGCTTTCTCTGCCAGATGACCTTGACCTTTACTTGTCCTCCAGCTTCTGTCTGTTTTCTTCCTACAATGCCTCATCCCCAAGCCTCAGCCCCCTATGTCTGTGACCTTTCCTTTCCTTAGCCTGTTCTCTGTTCCTTCCCCTCACTCCTAGTGGGTCCTTCCAGCCACGTTTCCATCGGCCTGGGCCCCAGACTTTACCCCCGCCTTCCCTCAGTCTGGCGCACTTTCCCCACTCAGTGCCTCTACCCGGTCCCTGCGCAGCTGGAAGGGCCTTGGCCCTCGTTGGTTTAGCCTTGTGGCTCCTTGTGCATGGGCCCTCCTCTCCCCTTCTTGGTCCGCAAATCACTCCTTCCAGTGTCAGCCGGCAAATTGGTTTATCCTCCCCCCAACCCGGCTTTCATTACCTTGCCGAAATGAAGCGATATCTCCTCTGCGGAGGCTTCCCGTCCGTGCCGCCGCTGGCATAATAAATGAAGACAAAGTGCCGGCGGCATAAACCATCTCTCCCACCGCACCACCAGCCGCTGCCAGCTTCATTATTCGCTTAAGTTGCCGGAGAGAATTACTTAACCCTGACCCGTGTATTAGGGACCTGTATTAATGCTGCGACAGGCGCCTCTTACGGCAGAGAACAATTTATTAGTGCCGAAACAGGCTGCTTTTCTCTGTCATTTTTCCAATCTGAGCTTTGAACACACATCATTAAACTTGTCTGACTCTCTCCCCTTCTCCATCATTCCTTTTTCATTTTTTTTTTTTAAACAGAAAGCACCGTAGAGAATGGAGATTGTTCTGAAAATCTCCAAGTGCCTCTCCCTCTCTCTGTTCTCCCTTTTCTTTTCTTCTTTTCTTCTTTCCAGTTCTTTCTTTGGCCTCTTTTTGGTCTTGGGCTCTTTGCTGGTGGCTCTCCTACTTTTGGTCAGAATCTGATGGAAGGGAGCGTTTGGTTCCTGGAAGAGAATCCAAATGTCCTTTGGACATGTGGGGTTGGGGACAGAACCACCACAGCTGCTTATCCCTTGAGCCCGCATCGGCTTTCTCTCCCTGGAATTCCTTTGCCAGAGGCAGCCTCTGCCTCTCTTTGTGCCTCAGCTGGGAGCATCTTACTTTGAAAACAGGCATTGGGATTGATTCTGGGAGCTAAAGGACCTGAATGTGAGGACGGACTGGGCAGGGTTCCTATTTGTCATGGGGACTTTATCATGTCCACATTTGGAAGAGATGGTTGGGAGGGGGTTGGAAGCACCTAGAGATGGCCATACAGTGTCTGAAGCATGCTGAGCCCCAGTGCAGAGGCTGGCCACCCCCTGGGAAGTTGGCCATTGGGCTGTGCTGCCACAGGGCTGCCTACAAAGTTCTCCCTGACCAAGGCAGACAGAGTGTCAGTTTCTGGGTGTTCTCATCTCTGGCTCTCCATGTGGCTTTGTCTCAGTAACTGAGTACAACGTACAGCTTCCATGTCTTCCCTGGCTCCTGGTCTTGGCTCTTCTAGCCTCACACATGCCCTTATCTTTAACACCACTGCTGCCCGGAGCCACATGGAGCCATCGCTGTTTGTGGTGCTTGCCACTTCTCCCTGGTGACCATCTCTTGCCGTGTATTGGGGACACACCTGGCCACTGTCTTAATCTGTGTTCCCGTGAAAGCAGAGCTTGAACAGACTTGGGCATAGATAGTTTGAGAGATGACCTCAGGACGCAGGAGTGAGGGGTGGAGAAAGTGAGGGTGATAAAGAGGAAAAGACAATAAAAGCATGAGTCAATGAGGGAGCTGTTTGCTGGCAGTGGGGCTTGACTCCACCAGGCCCTCTGAGCCAGGTACACAATGCCTTCCAGAACTGTGCTTCTGGAAAGCCTGGGGTATTTGTTCACAGGGCCCTGTGCCCCATTGGCTAAGGGTTGCCCCCAACGGTATAAACTCTCCTGTACTTCTTTTTTTTTTAATTTTTTGAAGTTGATTTACAATATTGTGCTAATTTCTGCTGTACAGCAAAGTGACTCAGTTATACACATATATACATTTAAACTCTCCCATACTTCTCCACCATGCTTGTGCGTGGGTGATAGGTACTGCTGAGCACCTTTTTCTTGGAGAAATCCCTAGGGCAGAAAACTGGAGAGAAATGTGAGCCTCCTTCTTGAGTTGGGTTTGGTTGGGATGGGTTCACAGGGACCTGACCAGCACAGCTATCGCTGAAACCAGAGGTGGGCCGGGAGGAGGGAGGTGGCATGAATAACATCTACTCCTGCCACCATCCCACATGCCCACCTCCTCTCAACAGCCCCTCCCTCTCAATCCCCAACTGCCAGGACCTCCTGTAGTACACAAGTGCTATCACAGGCCAGGCAGGGGTGCAAACAAGTGAGGCAGGATGGGGACAATAAACAGGAACTGGTGGGGACTGGCAAATCAGAGAGTAGAGACCATCTTGTAAAGACAATAACATAATTTTAAAATAGCATAAGTTTCACCTGTAGACCATCAGTTTAGCATCAGGATGGATGAAGTCTTTGGAGAAGGTATGATGTTTGCAAAGTTTTCACTCACTCTTTAGCATTTTTCCCAACTCTAGCTGTTGGCTTTGGGAACTATTTGGAAGTGAGTAGTGGGGAGAGGGGTGGAGGGGGCAGAAGAAGGAAGGCCCATCTAAAGGCCAGTGGCTTTCCCCCCAGCCCAGTCCTTCCCAAATTCCCTCGGCCTCCAGATCCCTGCAACCCTCCCTCATACTTAGCTCAATAGCTCTTGAAAGTTCTCTAACCACCTCTCTGCTTCCTGCATTAATGAGCCTCTCATCTCACTGATGGCAATCAGAATATTTGCTTATGAAAGAGACACGGTTAATAACACGATTGCTCCCCTCCACCTTCTTCCTTCCTCTCCTTCCCCCTCCCCTTCCCTCGCCCTCCACACAATTCTCTCAATTAACGATAGGCAGAAATTAATTTTTCCCCTCGATTGAAACAATTGCAGGGAAACGGATTGCCAGTGTGGCTTCAGATAGGGACCGCTCCCAGCAGAGTGGAGAGAAAGGAGAGGAGATGGAGGAGATATGCACGGCCCTATCTGCAGGCACAGGACAGAGTAATACAAATGTTATCCTTAGAAATGTACTTAAAGAGGATATGTTTATAATTCGGAGGGGATTTTCAGGGGCTCTCCTGCCCTCCCTCCCTCTCTGGGGCACTCCACTCCACGCACTTCGGAATAGCAGAACCCAGAGTTTGTTGGGAATTTTACTCCTGCTGCCTCCGTGAGTGGAGTGGGCCTGGGGTGAGAAGGGAGATCAGGTTAGCTGGGGGCATGGTCATGGTCCAGGTGCCCAGGGCTTAGGCCATTACCGATAGTGCTGGCTTAGTGGCCAAATGCCAAACACCAGGTGTTAAATCTGGCTGTTGTGTGGGCTTTCCAGGTGAAGGCCTTGCTCATTTGCCACCTTTACCATCCCTTCTGTGCCTGCCTGGACTTTTGGTTTGGGCCTCCCTCTCAGTCCATCCCTCCATCCAGGCAGAGAGGCAGGGGCCTCTGTGGAAGCCAAGATCATATCCTAGCAAGGTGGTTTTAGGAACACGGACTCTGGAGCCAGACAGCCTAGGTTTGAATCCCAGCTCTGCTGCTTAACAGCTCTGTGATCATAGGCAAGTTACTTAACCTCTCTGTGCCTTGGTTTCCTCATCTGTAAAATGCGGATCACATCTACCTCATAGGGTTGTATAGGGATTAAATGACTGAATGTCATTTAATAACATTTTAATTTAATGTAATTTACTTAGAATAATACCTGGGAGGTAGCAGGTGCTATTTATATGTTTGGGAAAGAAGTAAAAAAACACACAAAAAGAAAAACAAACCTATATTCTAGTGGCAGTCAGGAATTTGTTGATCTATTCATTCAACAAACATTACTGCATACTGATCCTATGGAGGATATAGACATTTTAAAGATTGGTGGTTTCTATACTCCGGTTGTGAACAACCATAACAGCGTGGGCAGAATTCAGCACATAAAGGTGGTGTGCAGACTGCTATGGGATTTCAGAAGGAGAAGGGAGGGAAATTCGGTCAGGACAGGGCAATCAGGGTTGGCTTCACAGAGGAGGTGGCATCCAAGCTGACCTTTGAAGAGTAAAAGTTGAATTTCCTATAGGTTGGGAAAGGTTGCTGCTGGGCAGAGGGGGCCAGAAGAATGAGAGTATCAAGTTGTACGGCCAACTGGTCAGGTGGGAAAGTTGGGACATTGGGTGGGGGAGAGGGGGTTAGAGCAGAGTATAGTCCCTTCTGTCATCTCCGCCCTTCCGTGTTCACTCAACCCAGCCCCACCTGTCCCAACTCTCCCGCTTCTCTCAACATCCAAGAAAGATTAACTTCTCTCAGTGCGAGAAAGTTATCATTAGCAGAGAATTAAAAGAGCGATTAATCATGCACCCCTCCCCCCACCCCACAGCCCTTATCTGGTGGCGGTGAGCAGGACAATGCGGCGGGTGGGGAGGGGAAGAGAAGGAGAGGGAGAAATGGAAAACAATAAATACCAAGTGCAAGAAAAAAGGGAGCGCAGCGCTGTTCCCACTTGTTAGATTGAAGGCGCCTCTCCAGAGGGGGGAAGGATCCAAATTGCTAATTAGCGCCTCTGAAAAGGCCTCGCTCCGATATGTGCGCCGCTGAAAGGCCGCCGTTAATGAAGCTGCGGCGAGCCCGCTTCCCTTTGACTGGCCTTCATCCCTCCTCCGAGCCCCGGGCCCCCTGAACAATGAGGCGGGGAGCAGCGGCTCCCCCAGGCCTCGCCGGGACGGCCCGGGCAGCGCGCGCGGGGAGCGGCGGGGCGCCAGCGAAATGTGGAGGGGGAGATAAGGCCGAGCGGAGGGAAGAGGCTCACTCCCAGGGGCCCAGGGAAAATTTGCAGTTATTATGAAGGAGATGAGACAGATTAAAAGCCCTTGTGTTCGCCGCTCTGCGCCTTTATTTAGTGGCTTCATCTAGGAGATGAAAGAAGTTGGAAATGACTTTCTCTGCTTTGCGCTACAAGAAGCTTCATGGCACATTTCTTGACTTTATTCCTTCTTTTGTTTCTCTCTTCCTTGCCTTTAATCCCTGAAAGACTTCACTGTGTGGCCATAGGCACTGGAGGCCAGGAAACAGGGACCGGTAGGGTCCAAACCCTATTGACCACTGGAGAGCCATGGCTTCTGGCCGATCTCTGGGGGCAGTGGCTGAGCTAGGGAGGGATGAGCTTGCCATCTGTCCCTGGAAGGCCCCAAGAGGAGGCTGGATGACCCATTATCCAAATGGGGAGAGGGGTAGAGGCTCCATAATGCCCTGGGCCTGTTCCCAGAGTCCCTGTGCACAGGGACTCCACAGCCAAATTACCTGGGTAGAGACACAAATTCCACCGCACATGAGCTCAGAACTTGGGCAAATTATTGAACTTCTCTGTACCTGTTTGCTATCTGTTAAATGGGGACAATGATAATAATACTAATATCTACTTCATAGGGTAGGATAGACTGATTGCATCACTGGCCTGGTTTTTCATGCCTCCCTGTACGTATACCCTTTGTTAGCGCCTTTTCACGCTGACTCTGGGCTTCGCCACATTGCTAGCTTTAGCCAGTGGCTCAGTTAATTACAAGCTTGATTCGAGCGGAGTCATTGCTGCATTTTTCCATCTTAGAATGTGTACTTCTGTGTGTACCTCTCAGAACACTACCACAGTCATGAGACTATACCAGGGCTAGACTCTGGTCATGATAACATGACTGTGCCAGCCTGCTGGAGGCATGTGGAAGATAGCCAACTTGTCCCAGAAAAAGATATACTAGAGCAGCTAGCTCCTTGCTGACTACGGGTACATGAGCAAGCCCAGAGATCTGCCAATCCTAGCCCAGATGGGCAATGCTATCCAGTCAGCCTATGGACTTGCGAGAAATAAATAAGTGGATGTTGTTTTAACAACTAAATGTTGGGGTGGCTTGTTATGCAGCATTATTCTGAAGTAGATAACTGATACACAAATTGGTGCTTAGAAGTTTGATGCTGCCAAAAACAAAAAATAAATCAAAACCCAAGCCTAAGATACAAACGTTGGCTTTGGGATTGGAAAGCAAGTAGGAAGTAGAGGCTGGAAAAGATGATAAAGATACTGCTATAGCAGGTTTGAAAAAAGGTAGCCCATATTATGTATGCTTAAACAATCAGTAAAACTGTTGTCTGAGGTAATCTGGACAGTAGAAAAAGTACTTAATCAACTTATAGATTTGAGTAATTTTCAGGTAGAGTCCTGAAAGGATCAGCTGGCTCTCACTAGCTGAATACTATAAGGTACTATGAGAAAGAGGTGGACTAAAAAATGAAACTAGTTTGTCAACAGAATTTAGAGGGAATGTAAAGGGGTCAGAACTTCCTGGACTGAAAAATAATCAATCTCTTGTCTCCCAAGCCAGTAAAATATTCTCAATGTAATACAGGGCCTGGGACTTCTGCTTCTGGCATTAATGGAGTAGTAGGGACTGTATTTATTCTCCCACCTTAAATAATTAAAGGAATACAAAATTTTCCAGTATCCAACAAGGTAAAATTAGAAATATCTGAAAACAATAAAAAAATTTACCAGGCACAAATAAGCAACCATAATGTAAAGAAAAACCAATCAATAAAAACAGACTCAGAATTACACTGATGACAGAACTATTAGATGAGGATATTAAACAGCTTCTATAACTACATTTCATGTTTAACAAGGTAGAGAAAAACATGAGCGTATTAAAGAAAGTCATGGAAATTTTTTAAAGCCCCGAATCTAACTTCTATAAACATACAATGTCTGAGATAAAAAATATATTGGGTGGGATTCACAGTAGATTAGACAATACAGAAGAAAAGATTATGACTTTTAAGACATGGTAATATAAACTATCCAAAATAAAACAGAAGAAAAAAAAACCAACCAGAAGACAACAGCAACAAAAAAAGAAAGAACAAAAGAACAACTTAAGGGAATCTAAAATATGTGTAATTGGAGTCCCAGAAGTAGAGAGGAAGTGAGAGGAGAAAAATAATATTTGAAAAAATAATAGCCAAAAACTTTCCAAATTGAATGAAAATTATAAACCCACAGAACCAAAAAGCTCAATGAATCCCAAGGGCAAGAAACATGATAAAAATGACACTAAGACACATCATAGTCAAATTGCTTAAAACTAGTGATAAAGAGAAAGTCTTAACAGCAACAACAGTGTAAAGGCATGGCCTATATAAAGAAAAAATAAAAAGGTAAGAGTGACAGGAGACTTTATCTCAGAAATAATGTGAGCCAGAAGACAATGGAGCAAAATCTTTAAAAAGTACTAAAAGAAATGCACCGTCAACCTAAGATTCTATACCCAGCAAAATATCTTTCAAAAATGAAGATAATATAAAGATTTTTTTTCAGACAAACCTGAAGGAATCATCAACAACATACCAGAACTACAAGAAATGTTAAAGAAAATAATTTAGGCAGAAGCAAAATTATACCACATAAAAATCTGGATCTACACAAAGGAATGAAAAGCACCAAAAGTGGTATTTGTGAAATCATAATTTTTTTTTCTGATTAAAAAAAAATCTCTTTAAATGATAATTGTCTGCTTAAGGCAAACAAATAAGAATGTATTATGGGATTTCTGCCATATTTAGAAGTAAAATGTGGGACAACAATAGCACAAAGTCTAGGAGAGAGGAAATGGAGGGTATGTGGGATCTTCCCGAACTGGGGCACAAACCCGTGTCCCCTGCATCGGCAGGTGGACTCTCAACCACTGCTCCACCAGGGAAGCCCTGTTGTAAGCTTTTTATGCTAGGTATAAGTGTTACAGCATTACTTGAAGTCAGACTAAGATAAGTTAAAGATGTATGTATACTATAAACTCTAAAGCAAACACTAAAAATATAAAACAGAAGTATAACTAATAAGCTAACTAAGGACATAAAATGAAATAAAAAACACTCAATCAAAAGAAGGAAGAAAAAGTGGGAAAAAGAACAAAGAATAGATGGGACAAATAGAAAATATATAGCATGGTGATAGATTTAAACCTAACTGTTATGGGCTGATTATGTCCCCCCAAATTCATATGTTGATGTATTAACTCCCAGTACCTCAGAATGTGACCATGTTTGGTAATAGGATCTTAAAAGAAGTGATTGAGTTAAAATGAGATTGTTAGTGTGAACCCTAATCCAATATGACTGGTGTCCTTATAAGAAGTGGAATTTGGAAAAAAAAAAAAAAAAAGAAGTGGAATTTGGGACACAGACACACACATAGGGAAGGTAGTGTGAAGATACAAAGGGAAGACAGCCAACTACCAGCCAAGGAGAGAGGGCACAGAAGAAACCAAACCTGCTGACGCCTTGATCTTAGACTTCAAGTCTCCAGAATTGTGAGAAAATACATTTCTGCTGTTTAAGCCACCCAGTCTGTTATGACAGCCCTGGCAAACTAATACACTAACCATATCAATAATCATATTAAATATAAATATTCTAAATAACCGTTGTCTCCACCATACCACCCCAGCCCAGCCAGACCAGATTGTCCTTTTAATCAGTACATCTCTGGATCAAGAGGAGCCACATTTAAGGAGCTGTATTTGGTCCTAATGTAGATCACAACATCTTAGACTCCTAGCCCAGTGCCATGGTTGGATGAGACTTTTGGGTGTCCTGGGATGGGGTGTGAATATTTTGCATGTGGGAGGGACATGAATAATTGTGACCCTCAGGAGGACTGTGAGAAGATGATGCCATTAAGAACTCCAATTTTTCATGTGTCCTCCAAAAAGATATGTTCAAGTCCTAACCTCCAGCTAACTTATTTAAAAATAGAATCTTTGCAGATGTGATCAAGTTAAGATGAAGCCATACTGGATTTGGGTGGGCCCTAGTCCAATAGCTAGTGTCCTCACAAGAAGAGAAGAGACATAGTGACAGCCACACACTGAGGGAAGAATGCCTTGTGAGGATGAGATTGGAGTGATGCATCTACAAGCCAAGGAATGCCAAGAACCACACAAGAAGGTAGGAGACAAGGAAGGATACTTCCCTAGAGTCTTTTGAAGGGACCCTACTAACACTTTGATTTTGGACGTCTAGCCTTCAGAACTGTAAGAGAATAAATTTCTGCTTCAAGCCACCCAGTTTTGGGTACTTTGTTATAGTAGCACTAGGAAACTAACATACCACCTCATGACCCCTGCCCTAACTGTTCCCTCTGCCTGGAATGTTCATCCCTGAGATGGTTGGATGGCATACTCCCTGCTTTCTTTGAGGTATCTGCACAGATGAGCCCTTGTCAGAGGCACCTATCACAAATAGCATCAAGCCCCCAAGTCCAGCAATCCCTTTCCCCTCATCCTGCTTTGTTATTCTCATAGCATCTCCCCACCTGACAGTTCATATATAGATCTGTCTATTGTCTGTCTTCCTCCCCCGAGAAGGGAAGAATACTGAAGGCAGGGACTTTTGTCTCTTTTGTTCACAGATGTACCTTCAGTATCTAGGATTTGGTACGCACTCACTAAATATATCCTGACTGGCCGAATGAATGTCAGTGCAGGCAACACCTGCCAAATGCCTCCCAAAAGGGGAGGAGAGAGTGTAGTGAAAAGAGTACCCTTTGAAATTGGATGCCTCGTTCTGACCACAGTCATTTCACACACCAGCTGTGTGACTCCAGATAACTTCTCTAAGGTTCAGTTTCCTCTTCTGTGTAAGTTAGGACAAAGTGCTTTCATTAAATGGTTATTATGAGGATTAATTGAGTGATTTTATTAATATATAATAGAGGTACAAATCTCTGTATAATCAACATAGGTCTAACAGTTAATGTATATCATGTATGTGTGTACATATTGCTATGTGTCATGCAGTGTGCTAAGTACTGCTATTCATTTTAGGGGCATATAATTCAGTGGTTAAGGACATGGCTCTGCCTGGTTACATGCTTACCAGTGTGTGGCCCTGGGCAAGCTACTTAACCTCTCTGTGACTTAGTTTTCTCATCTGTAAAATGGAAATAAGAATAGTACTGTAAGGATTATTAGGTTTATCCATGTTAATATTTAGAATGGTGTCTGGCACCTACTGAGGACTCAATAGATATTAACTACTATTATATTATCATCTAACTTGATCTTCTATGCATTTCTGAGGCAGCTTCTGGCACACTGGTGCCCCATAAACACTAATTTCCCTTTCTGGCCCCTTCATAATTCAGTTCGAGCTGCCTTTACAGCACATTTCCCCCTATGCTCTCCAACGAGCTGCAGCTTAAACAGTCTTGGCCCAGCCCTCTGAACACTCCGGTTTCTTGCTTATTGTTACTTCCGATGCCTTCCATGTCAAAGTAAGCTCATCTATGCTTGGTTACTTCAGCCCCTCATTACCTGTCCAGACAGGCCCTACATCTTGTGCGAGCCCCTTTCAAACAGAACTCCAAGGATTTGTATTGTCTAAGCTCTCAATGGCTGAACAACTTTCATGCATGTCAGGGCAGAAGGTTGGGTGCACATTGCACTGTCACTTCTGTGAAGGGAATGCAAGAGGGACGTGAGTAGAGGAGCTGCACGTTTTGCCAGCCTTAAGTGGTAGTGCAGCTTTTGGTCCCAATGGTGGGCAGCAAGATGGTAGTGGGTACGGAGCGTGGCCTGAATGGTGGGCAGGTAAAAAGCTAGGATGCTCTTGGCTGCAAGCAACCCAAAGTCGCTTAAAAAACATGGACATTTGGTATGTCACATAACAGAACACATAAGTTCTGGAATAGATCCTTCAGGGTTGGTTGTTACCTGAGGTCCAGGTTCTTTTCCTCTCTCTGCCCTTTTATCCTCAGTTTTGGCTTCATCCTTGGGATGTTAGCAAGAAGGTTGTAACAATTCTAGATGTCATATCTAGACATAACAATTTCCAGAAAAGGAAGAGACATGATGTCTTCCTACGATTCTCTCTAGAGTAGAAACTTGTCTCAGAAGGCATCCCCAACAATTCTCCCTTCACGTCTCCTTGCTCGTAGTTGGGTGATACACCTGCTCCTGAAACAATCTGCATGGGGAATGGGATTCAACAACCCTTGAGATGGGGGTGTGGTCAGCATTTTCCAAGCACATGGATTAGTGGGGGGCTGTGGGCTAAATTATGTCTCCACGCAAATTCATAAGTTGAAGCCCTGAACCCAGGACCTCAGAATGTGACTGTATTTGGAGGTAGGACCTTTAGAAGTGATTAAGTTAAAATAAGGCTGTTAGCGTAGGGTCCTAATCCAATCTGACTGGTGTCCTTATAAGAAGAAGAAATTGGGACATGCAGAGAGCCATTAGGGGTATGAAGAAGCAGCAAGAGGGTTGCCGCCTGCAAGCCAAGGAGAGAAGCCTCAGAAGAAACCAATACTGCTGGCACCTTGATCTTGGACTTCCAGCCTCCAGAACTGTGAGAAAATAAATGTCTGTTGTTTAAGCCACTCAGTCTGTGGTATTTTGTTATGGCAGCCCTAGTAGACTAATATAAGGGGGAAGGCTCCATTAAAAAAAGGAAGGGGGTTATCTGGTAGGCAGCCAGTAGCATTCACTGCAGTAGTAGTGAGAGGAAAGGAAGGGGTAGGAATAGGTGAACACAGCTCAGAGATAGTGTGTACAAGCTTTGGAGTCAGGCAGAGCTAGATTTGGGGCCTGACTCTATATTTACTGGTTGTGTGAATTTAGGCAAGTTTATTAGCCTCTCAAAGCTTCAGTTTTGTCATCTATAAAATGAGGATCATATAACACTGTGATAGGCAGAATAATGGCCCCCTGGAATCTGTGAATATGTTATCTTACATAGCAAAAGGGACTCTGCAGGTATGATTGAAGTTAAGGACCTTGAGATGGGATGATTATCCTGGATTATCCATGTGGGTGCACATGGGTTCCTAAAAACAGAGAACCTTTCCCAGCTGTGGTCAGAGAATGATGTGATGGCAGAAGGAGGATAAGAGAGATTCGCCATTGCTGGCTTTGAAGGTGGAGGAAGGGGCCACGAGCTGAGGAATGTGGGGGGCCTCTTGAAGCTAGAAAAAGGAAAGAAATGGACTCTCTCCTAGAGGCTTCAGAAAGGAACAAGCCATACTGGCACCTTGATTTTAGCCTAGTGAGATCCATGTGGAACGTCTGACCTACAGAACTGTAAGCTAATAAATTTGTGTTGTTTTAAGTCACTAAATATGTGATAATTTGGTATCGAATCAACAGGAAACTAATACGTACACCAATGTCAGAAAGGTTCTGGAGAAGATGAGATGAAGTAATGAATTTAAAGTCTTTAACATGACGCCTGGCCCATAGTAAGCCTTCAATAAATGTTACCTCAAAGACCCCCCCCCAGTTCTATAGAGTCGAGGAGGGTACGTGAGAGAGTACGAGAGCTGTGGCAGAGGTGGAGTTTGGCAAACTTCTGCCATCTGCCACCTGCAAAAGAAAAGGCATCAGGTGTCTGGGGCCAGGGAGGAGGGCAAGTTTCAGGGAGTCATTCATTTTTTCAGGTAAATGCAGACACTTCCCGCCCTCCTTGGTGGACACTGCTTCTATTAGGAACATCTCTTCAGTGACTATTGGAAAAATTTCTGGAAAGATTCCAGAATGTCTTGGATCAGTTTAAAGAGAAGCTCTGAGCAAGGAAAAGAATTGTGGAGGGACACGAAGGCAAAAAGAAAGACAACGTTCCTGTTCTTATGATATTTATATTCTAGTGGGAGGTGACAGAATATAAATAAGTACACACCAAATAAACAAGGTAATGTTGGATTATGATATAGGCCATAAAGGAAATAAAGAAGATGATAAGATAGAAAATGGCTAGGGGAGTAGGATTTCTTCAGATGGTGTTAGAAAAGCCCTCTTTATGGAAGTGACATTTTAGCCAAGACTTCAAAGATGAGGAGATTCCTTGACCCTCACCTGCAAATCCCTATAGACAGGTATTCTTGGTTGCAGGACAGCATATGCCAAGGCCCTGGGGTGGGAGTGGGGAGGCAGGGAGGGACATCTTAGTGGGTTTGTACTAGGAGCATGGGGCAGGGACCAGATCCCAGGCTGTGCAGACCATGATGAGGACTTTCAGCTTATTATAACCACAGGGAATCTAATGAATCAGCAGAGGTACTTTTTTTTGGTGGGAAGGACAAAGGAGGGAGAAGCTTACTGTGTGCAGATCCTTTTCAGCTGGTGATTTGCTCATTCAACTTACAGTTCCACCCTGATGGTCAATTGAGGGAAACCTGTTGACTAGACTGTCTTCCTCTTCTTGGTAATTATTAATGTTTTTGGAATGCTTAATTTGTGTCGGGCTCTATATGAAATGCTTTGCATTCATTATTTCATTTAACCTCCACCCAGGAGATGAGTACGTTCTGTTATTGTCTCATTTTACAGATGAGGAAGTTAAGCCGTCAGCGCTGGACACAGCTAGGCACATATGGAACTTCACCCTTGGTTTCTCTCCCGCCTCCATTTTACCTGCTCCAAGTCTGCTCACAACTCCTGTCATCCACTATCATCAGTGCCTGCTTCAATCAGCAAGTGTGATGGCCTTTCCTGAGAACTATTCCTCCCCAATTTTCCTTTCGGTCCTCTTTTTCTTAAATGTCACCCTTCTCTGGCTTCTGTACACTGGTTCTCTTCCAATGCTCTCTGTCCTTTGAGCTGGCCACCTTGTTCTCCACAGACTTCTTCTCTTGTACCCTTTTTCCTAGAATGGCCCTGCCCACAGATCCCACCATCACTAGCTTTCATTTACATTTTCTCTTAAGATTGAGACAAGCACTTCTAATTTCCTGTTCCAACATAGTAAACAAATATTTGTTTTTTCAACTGACAATAGTTTCTGAGCACCTAGCACGTGCAAAGAACTGTGCTAGGAATTGGTGAGAATACAATGGCTAGGACGGGGTCTCTGGGGCAATGGAGTGTAGGCTTCATTTTTGTTCACATAGCTATGTCTCCAGAGCTTAGTTAGTGTAGGGCCACACATGCCGTAAGTAGTCAGTAAATATTTGTTATATGAGTAGTTTAGCTGGGAAGGCAAACTTGCACATAAATGGCTCAGATTCAAGGCTGAATGAAGAAGAAGATGTAATAAAGATACCAGCAAGTGCTGAGAGAGCCCAACAGAGTAGACAAGCAAGGGGAAGTCTTCATGGAAGTGACATTGGCATTGAGCCTTTATTTTTTAAATTAATTTTTTTAACATCTTTATTGGAGTATAATTGCTTTACAACGGTGTGTTAGTTTCTGCTGTATAACACAGTGAATCAGCTATACATATACATATATCCCCATATCTCCTCCCGGCATTGAGCCTTTAAATCCCTTCAAGTCCCAGGGGTGTTCAAGAAAGAGCAAGTGGTCTGGTGTGCCGAGCATGATATAGGAAGTAGTGGAAGACGGATGACGTGAAATGGTGTTTCAGGAATCTCACTCTGGTGCCAGTGTAGAGAATGACTTTTGGGGGAGAGACTGGAAGTGGCAAGACCAGTAAGGAGGCTGCTGTACCATCCAGAAGAGTGGTTGCCTACCCAGGTGTGGCCAGTGGCAGACAGAAAGCAAAGGAGGGAGGGTGGATGCAAGAATACTATCGAAATAGAATCCTCAAAGCTTGGCATTTAATTAGATGAAGAGGTATGAAGGAAAAAGCAGGGACTAATGGCTAATTCACCTGGGTAACTGCATAATGGTGCTGACATTTCCCAAACTGGGAATAGTGGAGGAGGGGCAAATATGATAGAGACTATGGAAGAAACTAAGATTTCTTTTGACATCTTAAATTAGAGATGCTGGTCAAGAAAATAAGTGGAAATATATAGCATAAATCTGAAAACAAAAGCTGGATTTCAAGAAATTTGGGAGCTTTCAGTGCTGATGGAGGCAACTGACACCATGGGAGTGGATATGATTTGTGGGAGAGAACTTCACTTAAGCAGAAAAGAGGGCTGATGGCTGTGGACACCTCTTGAACATTTCCATCTTTCTGTCCTGTGGGAGTCGCAAATTCAGCATGTCCAAAGTGAACCTTTTTCTCTCGTCTTCTCTCGCTGTGCAAATGGCACCAACCACTCTGTTAGTCACTCTGGCTCAAAACCTCAGTCTTTGCCTCCTCCCTTAATTCTTTACACAATGTTTCACCTACAGAAAATTCTGAAAATCCACAAAAGCAACAGGTAGCAGAGACAGTCCCTTATAATGGAACTATTTTGGATGATAGGCAGTGTATCATTCGGGTCATATTCCTGTGCAAGTATAGATTTAGTTTCCTTTATGTATGAATAGAGTCATAAGCTACATTTTTAGACTAACCTTTTAATTAAGGTACAACCATCATACAGAAATGTACACAAGAAATTGATGACTTTTCATGTCATTAAATATTCTTCCACAGTCAATTTCAAAAGGCTGCAAGGTATTCCATCCCATAGATGTTATTTGATAACTAACTCCTGTTGTAGGATGTCTGGCATTTTTCTAGTCTTCTCACTCCTTCCTCCACGATGCTACAAAGATGAATTTACCTGTATTTAACATTTCTGTGCCCATTTCCAATTTTTTCTTTAGATAAAATTCGTAGAGGCAGAATTTCTGGGTCAAAAGGTATGTGCATATTTAAAAATCAACTTTTTATTTCAGAATAGTTTTAGGTTTCCAGAAAAATCCAAAAGTACTACAGATAGTCCCCACATACCCCGTATTCAGTTTCTTCCGTTATTAACATCTCACATTAGTAGAGCACATTTGTCACAATTAATGAACCAGTGTACAGACATTATTATCAACATTAACTTAAGTACATAATTTATCCAGATTTCTTTAGTTTTTACCTAATGTCCTTTCTCTATTCCAGTATCTCATCAGGACACCATATTACATTTAGTTGTCATGTCTCCATAGGCTCCTCTTGGCTGTGACAGTTTCTCAGACTTTCCTTGTCTTTGAAAATCTTGACAATTTTGAGGAATACTGGTCAGACATTTTGTAGAATGCCCCTCACTTGGGGGTTGTCCACTTTTTCCCTTTTGATTAGACTGGAGTTATGAGTTTTAGAAGGTAAGTACCATAGAGGTAAAATGCCATTCTCATCATATCATATCTAGTCCACATACTGTCAACATGATTTATCACTGTTGATGTTAACCTTGATCACCCGGCTAAGGTAGTGCTAGTTTCTCCACTGGAAATGTTACTCCACTGTAGTTGTTTCTCCACTCTAAAAGTTACTCACTTCCCCCCACTTTCCATATTGTACTCTTTGGAAGGAAGTCACTGCACAGTCCACATTTAGAATCAGGAGTTATGCCTCAGGGTGGAGTATCTATAAAAATTGTTTGGAATTCTGCGCCAGAGACTTAGCTCTTCTTTCCCATTTATAAATTTATTTGTATCAGTAATTGATTTATACCAGTTTGACTATGGATATTACTTTTACACTTCAAGTTATAATCCAATACTACTTTGTTTTGTTACTCAAGCATGTGTATCTTTAATAGTCTGAGCAACTCACTCGTGCTACCCCCCCCCCAAAGGTTGTACAATTCGCATGGTTAAGAATGAGGACCCATTTCCCTAATTTCACACACCCTGTATAAAGTAGGTCAGCGATCAAGGGCAAGGCCGACGCCCCTCCCTAGCGCCCAATTTCCTGACGCCTCCAAGGCAGATGAGGCCTGCATGGGTAGGCCCTTCACCAAGATGGGCACCTCAGCCCCACGGGAACCCCCGCTCCAGTGAGCCCCTAAACACCGCCCCTCCCTGCCCCCTTGCTTTTCTTCCGGGTTCTCGCGGCCCCGCCCCCAGGGGGCGGAAGTGGGAGCGGCCGCGAGCAGGAAGCGCTGGGCAGGGGTGGGCCCTCTCGCGCAGCCTGTCCCTCCCATTCCACCACCACCCCACCCCACCGCCTCAGACCGGAAATGAGGTCACAGAGGGAAGCCCGGGCGGGGAGACTCGGCCCCAAAAGCCGCGGCCGTCGGAGGTGACTGCGGCAGCGGGTGAGGGGGACGGGGAGTGAGGGGGTTGGGGCCCAGGGGGCCCG